>NC_090073.1:4113853-4213687 GCF_038355195.1 Osmerus mordax | reverse complement strand
TTCGAAATGAGGGGGGGGGCGGGTCCGAGACCTTCCATAAGTTAAGAGGGACCCCCCGTTATGATTACTTAGATTACTTTGAGTTTTAGTTGAAGGATCCCACACCATTGCCGCTGTTAATGTAACACGTCAGTGGGCTTCATATAATTTCATTTCGTAATTATCCGCCAAGTTATTGTTCGAAATGTTCAAATGTAAGATTTCCTAGATTAAAAAGTGGTAAGGATAAGAATTGTTTTCATTTTCAGAATGTTTCATGATTACAGTTGATGGGACACCCCAGGAGTCCTCTGTCATTCGGAACCCTGGTGCGAGGCTCGTCTGTGGGTACATGTGTGAGTGTGTCGGTTGGTGACTCTGTGCGGTTGTGCCCTAGAGCCGTGCTGCAAATCAGTTTCCCCCGGGGGACGGTTAAGTGTCTACTCCTACTGCTAAGAAGGGGAAGGAGGTTTCAGCACCTTGTGTTCTCTGTCGTCAGAAAAAGCTACAGAACAGGTGTGTGTGTGAAAGTGTCTGTGGTATTTGTGTGTGTGTGTGAGGGAGTGGTATTTGTGTGTGTGTGTGTGAGGGAGTCACCTCATGGAGGCAAGTGTACTGGACATGGTAGGGTGCCACTTTCTCCTCTCCTTCAATTTCCACGCTGATCTGCAACCGGATGGCCCCCGATACAGCCGACCTGTCTGTTCTCTTCTCTGTGGACGACACGGACACACAGCCAGATCAGAGAGACAGGCAGATCAGACACACAGCCAGATCAGAGAGACAGGCAGATCAGAGAGACAGGCAGATCAGAGAGACAGGCAGATCAGAGAGACAGGCAGATCAGAGAGACAGGCAGATCAGAGAGACAAGCAGATCAGAGAGACAGGCAGAGCAGAGACAGGCAGATCAGAGAGACAGGCAGATCAGAGAGACAGGCAGATCAGAGAGACAGGCTGATTGGATAAACAGGCAGATCAGAGAGACAGGCAGGTTGGATAAACAGGCAGATCAGAGAGACAGGCAGATTGGATAAAGAGGCAGATCAGAGACACGGGCAGAGGGGGTAAACAGGCAGATCAGAGAGACAGTTGCTGTACATGCTGCAATTGTGAAGTCAAATTGTTTTAGTTTTTTTTACTTTTCACGTGACCACATGTCACTGAGATCTCACATTCAAATAACCAGAGCAGATTGAGACAAAGTGCTTCGCTGACTGATGAAAACGTGCATCTCCAAGATGTTTGTGAGCATGAAATCACAAATTAGGAGGTGACTTGAATATATAGGGTTTTCCATCTGACGGCATCAAATATGAATAACAGTCTCAACACGCGCAATCCAGCAAAAGCCAAACATTACTTCAGAGACCGTTGAGAGAACAGGAGCACCAGTCAGCCAATTATTGAAAGCATCAATTCACTGGGGCTCAAAAATATGTTTTTTTGATATGGAAGGGGAATCATTCTACAGATGTTTTCATTGTTTCATAATATTACTAAAAAAGCTTCATTGTAGAATGCCATATTCACAGTATTTATTTATTCACCTTGAATTCAAGAAAAATAGTTATTAATTAACCATTAAAAGTTGTTTGGGCCTGAGTGCCCACCAGGAATTATCGTTAACATAGCTGTATAGATGATGGATAGGTCATATCCATATTGGATAAGTAATAGTGCTTGTTGACAGGAATATTTAAACCACGTTTGTTGCTTGGTGCATGTTAGGATGTTAGCTTATTTGTGTTTAGAGAACACCTTTTCACCTTCAGCCAGCGAAGCTGCTGGTGAATATTCATCAGCAGAAACATTGCCATTTGCTCTTCACAGGTCTGTTATCGATATGCAAAACAACCGCAAAGGCCAATAAAGAGTGTGTTCTTGTTGAGGTTTGGAGAATATTAATGACTCGAGGTAAAGAAAAAGGCCAAGTGAGAGACAATCACCATTCTTGCAACATTGTACCCAGCTCAACCTGTTCCTGGAGAGCTACCCTCCTGTAGGGTTACACTCCAACCCTGTTCCTGGAGAGCTACCCTCCTGTAGGGTTACACTCCAACCCTGTTCCTGGAGAGCTACCCTCCTGTAGGGTTACACTCCAACCCTGTTCCTGGAGAGCTACCCTCCTGTAGGGTTACACTCCAACCCTGTTCCTGGAGAGCTACCCTTCCGTAGGGTTACACTCCAACCCTGCTCCTGGAGAGCTACCCTCCTGTAGGTTTTCATTTCAAACTTACCTTCAGCAAACACAGACTACTCACTAGGCTTAAAATAATCTCAGACACAGACCAAAACAGTGCATGAGAAACCAGGACACTAATGACAAGGCTAATTTAGATGATGGCAGCCTTGGAGTGGAAGGAACGCTAATGGTTTGAATGGATCTTGTCGTTCTGTTTGGGCAGCAGCCCTTTACGCCGTTCGGGGAAGGGTAGGATTCTGTCGTAACCTAATTCAGTTCTCTTTTTTGTACGCTAATGGCTGTTTAAAAGCTCCTTTGATGTCTTGCCGGGGTAATAGGTTCCTTTTGATTCACTGAGCTCCACCAAGAGCTGAGAGGAGCTGTGAGGGGATGGCAATGCGACGACTGTGACAGGTCGAGCACTCGCGACATTTCGAAGGCCACACACACATTTACATTACATTTACATTTTGTCATTTAGCAGAAACTCTTATCCAGAGCGACTTACAGTAAGTACAGGGACATTCCCCCAAGGCAAGTAGGGGGAAGTGCCTTGCCCAAGGACACAACGTCAGTTGGCATGACCGGGAATCGAACTGGCAACCTTTGGATTACTAGCCCGATTCCCTCACCGCTCAGCCAACAGACTCCCACACAGACATACGCAATCCCAACGTTCCCCCATCGACCGGTACGCAGGCACGCGCGGCAAGAACGGCAGGTACTGACCCAGGTTGTACCAGACGTCCATCTCTCCGCTGAGCGTGCGCACCTCGATGACGCTCTGGCCCAGGAAGTCGTCCGACTCCCTCTTCAGCCGCTGCTTGACGCGGGACTTGATGTCGTCGTCCTCGTCCACACGCGCAGCTTGATCCTGTCCGAGGAGTTGTGACACTCGCTGGAACGGGGGAGGGGGGGGGGGGGGGAGGGGGGGAGAGAGAGAGGGCATTCATTTCACCTCCTTCTCTTGTGACACATTCGTAACTACCAACACCTCCGTGCATCAACGTTGAGGACACAGTGGGGATGTGAGGTCATGTGCGCTTATCCTCTGAAAAGAGGAAAGATAGAGAGAGAGAGAGAGAGAGAGAGAGAGAGAGAGAGAAGAGAGAGAGAGAGAGAGGGGAAAGAGAGAGTCGGGCCACGGGGAAGAGCTCAAAGACCCAGCGGGAGAGCAGAGAGGAAGTGGTTTCGCCGTAGGGAGGGTCTCACAAGCTGAACTTCTCTCCCACACGGGGTTGAGGTTCCCGTAAATCGTCTTGGTCCTCTTCTTGTTCTTCCCGACCTGGACGGTCACGTAGGGTCACTGGAGCCCGTCTTGTCTTTGGCCTGGAGACCTGAGCGCTGACCACTGAGAAAGACGCAGACACACACACACATACAAACAGGCATGAGTCGTAACGCTATGGCACAGCACACTGCATTTTATGGGGAAAAACCCGGACACTGACCACAAAAAAAATTAAAACCCCTCACTTGGACACGGACACACACACACACAACTGTATACACCCCACCTCCACATACACACAGTTATGTAAATACAAGTCAGACCTATGAGTCACAGAGACAGGCCTGGCAGCTGCTGAAAATAAACTGCACCATTATTCTACACTGCATGTACAGTATATATTCCAAGTCGCCAAATGTCCATCAATAAAAAGAGCAACTAGTTGTGACTCAGCACTGCATTATAATGAAGAGCAACTGGTTGTGACTCAGCCGATTGTCAGGATGTGGTCAATCGGCCCTCAGAGTAAGAAAGGAACAGAGAGAGTTTTAATTGTTCCCTCAGTGGCCTTTGCACCTGGCAAACCAAGAGGTGCGGGAAACGAAGACCCAAGACAGGGAAGGAGGGAAGGAGGCGCAAGAGAAAGAGATTGTTCTACAGGTGACAAAAATATTTGCTCAAAGAGACGAAAGCACCAGCGCTCATTTTATGAACCACCAAGACAATACGGTGCGTTTGTTTGCCTAGCCGTTTTGCTCCCGGCTCAGTTTCAAGCACAGCATCCAGGAGTTCTTTGAAAAGGATGCTTTCACCATCACACCACACATCATCACCTAATCACATAACACACGGCGCTTACAAAAACCTACTTACAAATTGCCCATTTAAGCTTTCACACCTGAGACTCCTATGTGAAAACCTGGGTATTGCCTTGGTGTGGAAATGAGACCCCTTAGCACTTTTACGGGAGAGCAAGATCCAGCCTTTCTAAGAAATGCTCTGGAAAAGAAAAACGAAACGAAAAGACAACACCCAAAAAACAGCAATCATCTCTCGCGAGGCGCGAGGGCTTCCATGGAAACGCTGCCACGCTGGTGTGACGGCGCTCGGTTCCGCGGCAACCGCCGCAGCCGCCCGTGGGGACGTGTGACCCGCTTCTGAGGGGGGGGGTGGGGGGGGGCAGTGTTTGCTGGGTCACACAGTCTGGGCTGAGTCTGAGTGATATACGGATGCTGGGTCACACAGTCTGGCAATTGTGGCGCCTGCTCACAAACAAGGAACAAGCTTCCCCTTCTTCTACCCACAACTGGGAAAAAGGCTTTTACCGTAAAATGATCATCTATATGGTCTTCAATCATAAGACCAGCGTTTGAATCTTACGCCTTTATGTAGGAGCTAGTTATGCGGTGATTATGTGTGGGTTTTTATGTCTGTGCATGGATTCTTCGAATCAATCTAAGCAAGCTTGTTGATAGCTTCATGACCAGAGCATGGATATACGTGCCGTCTAGGGATCTGCTTTAGCTGTCTCCATAAACACACGTTCATGGAGAGGCACACGCTGGTTGTCATGTTACTGTTGCCGCGGCTGTCGTCACGTACCGTTGATGGCGATCTTGGCGGACCAGTTGGCGGTGCCGTCCAGGACGCTCTGCTTGATGGTCTTCATCTGCTGGGCGGTGCGCCAACTTGGTGACGAGGAACACGGCGCGATGGCCTCGAAGATCTCGGGCTTGTTGCGCTCGCGGATCTTCATGCGGTCCTTCATGGCGGTGATGATGTGCTGCGTGCGGTCCTCCGCCCCCGTCTTGGAGCTCTTCTCCGCGGCTCCTGGTTTGGGGGGGGGGGAGAGAGGAGGTTCGTGAGGGACGGAGGGATGGGGGAGGTGAGGTGAGGGAGAATGGCACGAGGTCGAGGGGGACGGTGTGCTTTTAAGGAACTAAAGAATACGGTCGGACTTCACGGATCGCCCACGCGCACCTCCATTTTCTTCTTCCTTCTCGACCAACCGCACGGCCCTTCGATGTTTTTCTCCATCTCCACTCCTCCCCTTCCTTCATTCCTCTGAACTCCGCCCTCCTCCCTCCCTCCATTCCCCTCTCCCCCTTCCTTCTTCATACCTTACCCACCCTCTCCCCTCCCCCCCCCCCCCGTAGGGCACCTCCATCATCCCTTCCTCCCCTCTCCCCTCCTCTCCCTCCCCCAGTAGGGCACCTCCATCCATCCCTTCCTCCCCCTCTCCCCTCCCTCCCCGGTGGGGTAACTCACGCTGCAGGCAGTCGGCGTTGAGCAGCTCCTGGCACTTCTCGTGCACCTTGACGCCGCACTCGGTGCAGCGCATGCCCTGGCGGGCGATGCCCACAGCAGGCCCTCGCACTCGTAGCAGTAGGTGGGCGTGGTGGCCGTCCACACCTCGAAGGCGTGGGGCGTGGTGCAGGAGATGGGGTAAATGAGAGCCTGCAGGTCTTCCTGTACACGTGGTTCTTCTGCGGGGCGCGGTGGAAAGGGAGGGGGAGGGGGGGGGGGAGATGGAGAGTCAAGAGAGTGGGGGGAGATGGAGGGAGGACGGAGGAAGACAGGAGCCATGGTGAGCAGGACAGGTGCGGAGGAGAAGAGGAACGGTTAGGCGAGCCGAAGCACGAGCGGAAGAATGAGAGAAAGGTAAATGAGAGCGAGAGAGAGGGGGGGGGGATGGGAAGGGAGGCACGGTGAAGAAGAGAGAGGTGACGGATGTTTAGTCAGGTACCCGGCCCACGCACTCCTAGCTGAGTACGTGGGCGGCGCTGCCAGAGGTGGGGATGAGTCGAGGTGAGCACGGCGCTGTGGGTGGCGGGGAACGTGGGTCGGGGAAAACTCACGAAAGGCACTGTTTGTTTGCTTGTTTGTTTTGGTGGGCACAAAAGCATTACTTAAGAGCTGACTCACTGGAGGGACGGAGGGACGGAGGACAGAGAGAGAGAGAGAGAGAGAGAGAGAGAGAGAGAGAGAGAGAGAGAAGAGAGAGAGAGAGAGAGAGAGAGAGAGAGAGAGAGAGAGAGAGAGAGAGAGAGAGAGAGAGAGAGAGAGAGAGAGAGAGAGAGAGAGAGAGAGAGAGAGAGAGACAGAGAGAGAGAGAGAGAGAGAGGGAGAAAGAGGGAGGGTTGGAGCCTTCTCTTCAAACTGGAATGAGGCCTCTTTAAGGGAGAGTGCCTCTTCACAGGAGAGAGATACGCCTTTTGAAATAGGACCGCCAGGTGGACAGCTAAACAAAGTAATGGTGCGGTAAAGTAGCCCAACATTAGGCATTATGATAATAATGATAATTATAAATGACCTTTCAATGTGTAATGATATGACATCACTCACCAGTTCCTCATCTTTGAGAGAGGACCGAGCGGCCAGAGCATGAGAGATTCCTGCCTTCCTGGACTGCAGGATTGACTGAGAGAGAGAGAGAGAGAGAGAGAGAGAGAGAGAGAGAGAGAGAGAGAGAGAGAGAGAGAGAGAGAGAGAGAGAGAGAGAGACAGAGACAGAGACAGAGACAGAGAGAGAGAGAGAGAGAGAGAGAGAGAGAGAGAGAGAGAGAGAGAGAGAGAGAGAGAGAGAGAGAGAGAGAGAGAGGAGAGATAATGTTATCATCCATCAGTGCATAATTCATCACATTCATAGATTTTTAACTGAAGTCTACTCAAGTAAACAACACACTTGCCACTACAAAAAAACTGCCAGCTGAAAAGAATACCTCTTTGAAGTATGAAGTGCATTTTCATCTAACTACAAAGGCAGGAATATGTGTGTGTGTCTGTGTGTGTGTGTAGCTATCTGAATATCGGAATAACAACTGGAGGTTGTATCTCAGGGTTGGACTGGTACTGGCTGGGTCAGACCAGCGTCAGGAGCCATCTCAGGACTTTTTTGGTGACACTTCGCCTCTCCACCCAGCTGTCGTATCAGCAAACGTTCAAAGGCACCTCTTTCTTTAGCACCGTTAGTTTAGCAGAAGGGTTAGTCAGTGGACAGCTAATTGAGTTGGTTGTTGGTAGACAGCGCTTTTGTCTAGGATTGTGTTGCGAATTATTCGAGCAAAATAGAAAAAACCCTCTTAGAGTAGGGTCAGCCTGTCCCCCTTGAGCCTCACAGCAGATCCCGGCCTCGTCGCCACCAAAACCTCCTCTCCTCCATGTCTTCTTCCATTCCCTCCCATGACAAGAGTGCCTGCTTCTCCCTATGCAAACCATGCAGCTTGGAGTGTTTCTAAACCCATTTTGAATTGTTTTAGGCGCACACACAAACTCGCTCACACAAAAGCAGCTTTGTGTGTACAGAGGAAAAAAGCTGAACACTAAACTACACCTTCGTTCTCCGGTGACAAGGTGTGGTGAATTCCTTTCGTAATTGGTTTTCTTTTCTATATTTATACCGAGCTTGAAGCAGTACGGGAATAGAATAGGAGATGTTAGGTTTGTTTAACTGGCGAGTCTAGAAGAAGGAAGCTTCACTTTTTCACCCGTAAGATCTCTGTGTTAGTGTGTATGTGTGGGCGTGTGTGTGTGGGCGTGTGTGTACTCTCTGTAAAACCACATCTCTGTTCTCCCGTGCTTTTGAAAGTTGCTCCTATGGAAGTAAAACTTACCATAGCCTGAGGGGCAGCCGGAAAACAGGTGTCCATGGAGAGAGAGGGGAAGAAAGGAAGTCAGAGGCACAAAGAAGGGCCAAATAAGGACAAGTTTTCCAGAGGGAGTTCTTGTTTCAACACTCTTAACAACACACGGCAACAATGTCATAGTTTATACCAGAAACAAACATTTACTTGTTTTAAGAGAAGATTAACGTCAACCGTGGAACCTAATGTTGGATTCATGTCATTTGCCTTTTGATTTAAAAGGGCGTCTCAAAGAGATGTTTAACTCGATCAATCCGAGGTTAGAGGTCAAGGTTGAGAGTTTGGACAGGAGGGGAAAGACTTCACCGGAACTCACCAGCTCGCTGACCAGGGGAATAGGTCTCCTCTTGCGTAAGTCAGGCATGCTGTCGATCCCAAAAGGAGCGTTCCCACTGCGAATACAGATGTACGCACACAGAAATGTGGGTAAGCACCAACAGTACAGAAACAAATGCTGCCATTTGCATGTTTGCACACGTGCACACACCCACCCAATTCCCAACACACACACACACACACACCACTGACCCTGGTTTTGCCCACGGGTGTTTGTTTGGACTGCCATCACCATCTTGACTCTGTAACACAGATCACAGTTAACAATGGATCGCAGGGCAGGTTTATAGAATTCATCATCCAATATGTGTGAGAGAGAGAGATCAGATTTGGTTGGTTGAGTTTCATATGAGCATGCCAACTAGGGATATCGATCCCAAACAAAGAGATAGTGTTTTGTAAAAAAGGGAAGACCTCCAATCACTTGATGCAGTAAACAGTGTAAACAAGCTGCTATTATAGTTGTCCGCTGTTCGTACACACACACGTAACACTCACACACACACACGACATAATGATTAATAACACATTTTCTGCTGACCGTCACACCATAAACGGACAACTTAAGACGATAATGGAATAGACAAGGAATGTGCACATGATAACTCTTATCAATGACATCCATGTTCTATTGACAGTTGCCCGTTTATGTGTTCAATACAAGGTTAATGACTCTGCATGATACAATCTACAATGTATGGTGTATTGTGGGTACTATCAAAACTAGTTCGGGATTCAAAGTGAAACATGCTTTTATGACCTCCGAGTGACATTAAGTTGAATCGTCACATCAATGGAAAACAATCGCTATCACCAAATAAAAGAATGAAGGGTCATGGTCATTTAAGCAACAGAGGGTTTGAGGACACATGCTTGTTCACAAACACAAAGAAATGACCTGTTCTTCGTCTCGACATCCATCTGAAAGAGAGGAGACACAAACACGCCAAAGACAAAACGGAGCGACGGTCATTAACTGGTTTTCCTCAGCCGAAGAGAAAGCAAGCCTCCTTTTTAATATTCACATTGCAGGAAGGGCTGCGTAATGCTAAAAAGGAAGCCCATGCCAGCTCTTTTATTATCTTGCCAGGGTACAAGTTCATAAATGTTTCATTTACATGTATAATTCATCAAGAAAACGACTCCTAATATTTCTCTTCTCTTCCTCTTCCTATTTAGAGTGAGGCTTGCCTTCAGAGGAGAAAATTAATGTTTTCTAATTCAGCAAATGGCTGCTGTAGGTCCCCTATGGAGTGAAGCACCACAGGGGCAGGTGATGCATGACTCTAAATGGAGTATCAAATCACCAAATCAGCTAAGAGAAATCCCAACACATAGTCCTACTCAGTACTGTGTGTGCGGTGTCAATATTGAGATGTTGGATGAAAATGTCGGATGATGCTGCATCATCCCTCCACTAATGAACGCATCCTTGCAGAGGGATATTTAAGGGAAATTCATTCAACTCCAAAGATGAAAGAGAATCGACAAAAAGACTGAGGCTTTGATCACAAAAAGGTGATGTAAAATCGGGATAATGTAAAAACCTATAACAATAAATGGTCAAGAAACTGAACAAATATAAATAAATACGGATGATGGAAAACAACCAAATGGCCAACACCGAAAACCATAAAACCATAAAAAAGGAAGGTACAATTTGATGTCAAAGGAGATTAATATGTTGGCCTGAGGAAAAGACGCATAAGCAAAAATGAAAACCAAGCATCTGTAGAAAGAGCGATGGACTTTCTCACTGAGCGTGCAAAGTTAAAAGAACAAAATGAGTGGGTGAGAAGTAAACAATTGCTGATGAGTGCACAAATCCATCTCCAAAGTACATGCATTGTTAGCTTCGCATGCTAATGGTTTCAGACAGACTCAGGCTACCTGGGTTGTAGTCGTCTCTGAGAAGGTGGACATGGTTATACTGGCCAGGTGGCGCCTCGTCTCTCTCTTCTCCGCAGAATTTGCTGAAGCTCCTCAGGCACCGCAGTCGGCGAGCGTCCCTCTCGCTCATCTCAGAAGGGTTCTCCGGTTCCTCAGGCTCGCCCCCGGGCCCGTCGGCAACTCTACGCCGGGCTGCTGCTTCTCTTCTTGATGCGGCGGCAGTGCCGACGTTTCTCCCCGCTCCTCCTGTGGGGCAGGATCTTCCGCCGAACAGGAAAACACGAGAGACTCTGCAGTGGTGCATTGCGATAGAGGATTGGTGACAGGGGGGGTCCATAGGGGTGTCGGCGGGGGCCTTCGTCACTTGGGGGAGACAGGGCTGTAGTGCTTGGAGCTGGGTCTAGACAGGGAAGGGGTTCCTCTGGAGAGAGTTGGGGTTCATAAGTGACCACAGTCTCCTTTGGGAGGTCGTCGTCGATGATTTCCTCCGGCGGGGGCTGGACACGGCACTGTTCCGAGGAAGAGGGGGATGGAGCTTTGCTTTGGTTCGATTCCTCCGCTGTGTCGAGTCCGCCGCCGACATGCACAACATTCCCCTGAGGCGTCTCTTCAGAGGCTTGGTCGCGCTGGGGCTCAGCACCGGGGAGGGTCGATGGCTCGACCGCGTGCAGGATAGCCTCGCTCTCGTCCCCAGGGGAAGCCGCGTCCAGCTTGCGCAGGGCCCCCCGCAGGGCGGAGCTGAAATCGAGCACGGCCCGACCTATCCGTTTCACGTGAAAGCCTACATTTGGAGCCTCTGCATTGTCAGGGCAAGGGTGCTGGTTGTCTGGGCCTGGAACGTCTTCCGCTTCGATGACGGGGGCATCTGTTATGGGTTCGGAGATGTATGAGGATGGCTCAGTCCACATTCCCTCTGAATCCTCATATGCGGCATACGTCTCCTGGTAAACATCTACTTGGTGGTCAGGTGCGTAGGTCAGATCAGCAGGTGGAGCATATTCATACCCTTGACCTCCATCAACGTGGCCCTCCTCCGAGGGCTGGCCTGGTCTTTGGGGGTCAGGGCAATCAGGAGCACAGCTGTACCCCAGACCCTCTAGGTGGGACTCCATCTGAACTTGAGTTCCAGGGTGTGTTTTGGGCCTCCGCCTCCTTGACTGCCACTCCTCTCGACTGGAAGTGCTGGCAGGGGAGTTGTAGTGTCGTCCTGAGTGGACAGAGACGTGCTCGGAGCTTCCGGTAGAAGACTGGCCCGAAGCACCATACCCACCACCACCTCTGTAGCGATCCCAGGTTTCGGTCCCCTCGCGGCTTGGCGTACCTTCTCCCTCCTGTTCTTCGAGACTGCCTTGTCTGGAGTAGGCATCCTCTCGGCGCCACCCAGACCCTCCGTCTGCCCCACGCTGGGGAGCACCTTCCCAGCCCTGTGCACAGCCACCCCCCCTACTGTGCCTGGTGCCATGGCTGGACGAGGTCCTTTCAGGGTCAGACTCAGATTTGGAGCTGTGGCCTGAGGAGAGGGAGCTTGTGCTGTGGCAGTCCTGTCCGTCGAGACGCTCCAGGTAGCCAAAGCTGAGCTTCCTGGGCAACATTCCAACCGGTATGTCTGAGCTGTGTTCTGAAATGTCTTCTTCTTCTTCCTCCTGTTCCTGAGCGTCGAGTTCTACCAACTCTGCACTGGGAGAGTTGGGGGACGATTCAGCTATAGGCAAGAGGAACTCTCCGTGGATGCTGTGCCGTTCGTTGTACATTGGCGGAAGGCCAATGTTTGCGTCTGAGGGCGCCGTCGGCCTGTCCAAACTGCCGTAGGCACTTGCAGGTCTTTGACGAGGAGAGTACTGAGATCTCTCTGTGCTCCCCGTCGCCCCGGACCAAGTCCCCGCGTGCACGCCCCCGCCGGGTTTGCCGCCAGAGCGGATGCCCTCGATTTCCATCAGAACGGCGTCCACACAGGACGACACTTCCTCCACTGAACCCCGCACAGACGACAGGTAGTCCCTCAGGTCGGAAATCTCCTCCTGGATTTTATTGATCCCCCTCAGCTCCTTCAGGATGTGCTCGATGACGGCACTCGTCTCTTCTTCCTCGTCGCCCTCGAGGTCTTCTTCGTCGACTTCGATCAGCGTCTCGTGCAGGCCTCTGTTGAAATTGTAATCCATACAGTCGCCCATGGAATGAGGTCTCTTTGGTCTCGCCCGGATCTGAGAGAAATCGGTACATTTTCCAACTGTCGAAGCAAACGGAGCGCCGTTCCTGTCCGGACCAAGTTGGCTGACATGTGGGAGCACTCGTTTCGGGTTGGGAGTTGTCCGGGTCATATCTCGACCGGTTTGCCTTTGACTCCCTGGGGACCTGCTACTACTACTACTGTGCCGCAAGGTGCATGGAATCCGAACGCACCCATCTCTGTTCAGTTCCACCTCCCCAACGCAACAAGCTGCCGCGCTAGCTCCTCCGTGACCCTTCCCGTTGGGTTCTCTTGAGGAGCAAGCCTCTGCTCTAGCGCCACCTCGGGAATAAACATCCCGACTTTCCTTTTCCTCCTCCTTGCCCTCCCCCTCCTCCTCCTCAATCCCTGCATAGTACAGATGGGGATCGGGGGCGCTTTGGTCTCCAGAACCTTGGAGGAACCGATGGATCTTTCCCCGGATGACTAGTGCCACTCTGGGGTTAGGGGACCTTTTTTTGGGTGCGTGGACTTTAGCCTTGGTGCCTCCTTTAGGGGACATGCCTGATCCATGTTGTCCATTGAAGCGATTCTTGGAGAACATCTTCTGAACCAAATGGGGTAGCCTTTAGGTGTCCCTTGTTTTGGTTGTTAGGATCACATTTAATAGACGGTGAGCATCTTGGAAGGAAAACAGATCCTGGGCGTTATGATACCTGTACCTATCAGACATATCTAGTCCAGAGGCATTTAGAAATACATTTGAAAGAGACAAGAAAAAATATTGAAATAAAACATATTTTGTATTACACAGTTAACTCAACTCATTAGGAAAGCACAATTTTGTGCACATTTCCTTCTCCCTTCCCATTGAAGCCCTTTGTGGAAGACATAATTCAATATGATGGAATATTTTCTAATAATTTCTTGGTTTAGCATATGTTTTGGTAATTGATGGAGCTCACAATTTTCCTATTAAGAAAAGTGGATATTTTATGTGGAGCAACTGAGCTCAAGTACCCAGCTCTTGGAACTATATAACCTACTAAGCACTAATCTTGAGCCAGTAAATCTCTCCTTACTAATTTCCTTTTCCTAACCATTAGGCAGTATTTCCGTTTATCTACAGTATTTGTATGAAAGAGGAGTTTCTGTCAGACTGACAATGTCAGCTGTGCAGAACAGCACATCTAACGCATACATTCAAAATGGAATACATTCATGGGAGTAATTGGATTTCTTAGGGTCATTTGGAAAAAAGGTAAAAGGGCCATTATGCTGTACATTGCATGATGGGGACAGTCCAATATTAATATATTTGACCTAGAATATGACTACATGATAATATTATAGATTTTTAATTTAGTATTTATGCTTAACTCAAGGAAATAAGATTCAAGCAATGATAATTTGGCGTAACGTAATGATAAGGCTCTTTTTGTTTAATAAAATTAAGCCCTCCTCAAGAACAGATGAGCTCAACCTTATTTTTATTGACACAACTTCATACCAACTGTTGTATAATCTCCGGTGTACTCAATGAGCAGAATTAAAAATAAAAACATCTTCCCCACATAAATATAATGATGTTGTTTTAATGTATGCACAGATCAACAGGTCAGGTAACAATGGGAATGTACTTGTAAGACCAAGATTTGGCATTAATACACACAAACACATGCACTTAAATATACACAACACACACATGCACCTACACCCATTTAAACAATATCGTTAGAATTAATGACCGATAACTAAACGAAGAAACCAGCCAAACACCTCTCAGGACCATATGTTTCTGTTGCAGGAGGAATCTCATCACAAGAGCTAATATAGGGGAGAGTTTGGGATGAAGGAATGAAGGGGGAGGTAGGGATAAGGAATACGCTGTATTGCATCAACATTTAATCTTCACCTCAAGGGATCTGTTCAGCTGGGAAGTTGAAACAGCACTTCTGGTAGCTAATCTCCAACCACAGCTAAACCACTTGCACCCACAGAAGGTGTTCACGGCTACTATACTATACACAAACAAACGCCATCATTAAGTTCATCAGCCCCCCACATCTAACCCCTCTCTATGACCAAAACACAAGCCCCCTCACCAACTCTGCTGCTGGCTCTGACAGCGAAAGATTCGTCCAATCGTTCGGCGAAACAACTAGTTGTAGACCTGACTCACTGAGATAATCAAGCAGTGACCTGTCACTGCGCTGTTCAACACTTCACCCACCTTGACACCACCACAACAGTGACAGCTGATTAACCCCACTGTGACAGATGCTTTATAAAGAAACAGGTACAAGATATTTTCGGTTTCTTTACCTGTTCGGTTATTACCCAGATATCTGCCGACTGATGGCACTCGCATGGTAGCTATGGAAACCACGTGGTGACTGAACTACCATTCAAAGACAAACAACAATGACGACAAAGCATATAGCATGCATGAACGAAAATAAGGGGGAATTACTTTTTTACAGCTTGCCTTTATTCCATGCAACGCTATCATGTGATTCCATTGCATGGCTGTCATGGATTGCTTCATCAGGGAGCTATTATACTATCTGACAAGGTTACCACAGTATTTGCATCTGTTTATGCTAAGCTAACTCTGGGTCAGATAGTTGACAAATGGTTGCTGGTGACAGGGCATCACATAGAAACTGCAGCTGGCTGATAGCAGAGCTGCAGAACTCCGGATCCAGCCCAGATGATTAGGGGGGACTGGGGGCTTCATGCAGGTGCTGCTTTTTGTAACCATGGCTCAGCTGGAGAGGTTTACAACCACGACTCCTTCTCTCTCGCCAAGACGGCCTCTGTGCACCCACAAGGCACTTATTACACCAGCTAAGACCAGCAATTAGTGGTCCATTAAGAAGCTTCTCTATTTTTCCTTTATGTTCTTCTTGACTCCCATCTCTCACTCCCTTCTCCCTGAATGGATCGACTGTATCTTCTTTTGGTCTGTGTCGACACAATCCTTGACCTTGCAAGTTCACAAACGTTCCATTCACTCTATGTTTCTCCTTTTCTCTCCATTCGGGGACCACGTACAAGGAAATGGCCACATGGAGAGATTTATGAGTGAACCTCAGTTGAAGTCATTCGAATCGATAGAAGGCCTTTGCCAAAGTATTTACTTTCACACTGGTGCCGAGCCCAAAAGACCTGACGAATAAGAAGCCTAACAAACATGTGGAATGGGGAACCCAAGGAACACATAGGTTCCATGGGTTCCAAACTGCATAGTGTAAAAGGGGCACTAAAGTGTTCAAACTGTAGGAGCATCCTAAATGCATTTAGCTATTTGCTGCATCAAGAGGACAGTGTTTTAATTCAAATATACTACATTTGAAAGGAAGTCAGCGACCCACCATCACCGATTTGCCGCAGAGAAGCTACAAAAAACCCAAACCTATGTGAAACACTGTAGATAGGGCCCAAATGGTGCACCTCTGAAATAAACATGGCAGTACACAGTTGGTGTCGCCTAACAAGGTGCAGATTGACTGTGACTGACCTTTGGTCCTGACAGAGAAAGTTAAATTGCTAATCAGCACATCCCTGAGAGAAATGTCAGGTGTTTGCTACTTCCATGCTACATGACCCTTGACAAGTTTGTCTGTATGCGATCGTGTGCGTGTGCACTTTTAATTAGCTCGCCATTTTGTGACTGACAGTAAGGGGGCTGACAGTAAGAGAATACCACCATTAAGAAGGGGATTGAATCCCAAGAAGAAGAATGACAGCAAAAGAAAAAGGAGACAGCTGGCTCAGAACAGGGGTGGAGAGAGAATTGAAGGAGTCAAGGAATGAGAGAGAAAGCAAACAAGAGCAGGAGGGAGAGGCAGACAAAGAGGGAGAAAGAAACGCGCAAGAAAATAACAGCTGCTTACAATGACAGCGGCTTTTAAGATGTCAGCGACGAGATGCAGCAGCAATGATGGAAATTGCAAGGCTGATTGCGGGACCAGGAAAGGTACGGAACGGAATCCGTTTCAAGAAAGACCTAGGGGAGATGTCTGTGGACTTCTACAGCATCTGGGTTTGTACGGTGTACTGCTACAGCATGTTACAAACACAAACACAGATATTCACATGCAGGCGGAAGGTCACGCAGCATTGAGTCATGTCGGGCGGGGACAATGGCTCAACCTTCACCTCTCCTGGTCTAATTCTCTCACAGTAATTGATTCATCTCCTGACTACCTCTTTTGTTAGCTCACATATCGTGCAACAAGCTGTGTGTGTGTGTGTGTTTGTGTGTTCAGCAACACTTTACAAGTAAAGTGCATGTCCAGTTTTGAGGTACTTGCGGCAGCTTGAGGAAAGCCTAAATACAGAGCAACAGGAATGACTGGCATACACAGGAGATGATACAGAGCGGGGAGGGGATAAACGATTCTCTACATCCCTCCTTCTGTTCTCCATCCCCTCCTATTTTCTGATGGCCCACTTCGGCTTTCTGAGCGTTGTTTGGCAGACAGCCACAGCTCACTTACTAGATGACTGGCTACTGTAGCTCCCACGGAAGGATAATCAATTGATGGTTCTTTTCTTCTCTCGGTTCAAGTGATTTCCAAGTGGCCGGGACTTTCTGTACTTGTTATGGTGCCAATTCATCCTCAAGGTGGAATTCTGTCTTTCACAAAATAGGCTGTGATCAAGCCTGAAATTATCACTCGGTTCCTGGGTATGGTCAAATAAATGTTATCCCAGCTCTTCCAAGTACAGGTCATATATTTAATGTATTTTATTTTCATGCCAGGATTGACTGAAAATGTTTCTTTTGTTCCAATGCTAATTGTTGGATTTACTGTATTACATATAGATGAACTGTTTGCCCTGAGATAATTCCAAATGTCTTCCTTAAATTCTTCTTCTTTTTTCACTGAACTTAATTCTGCCCATCCAATCTTTCGTATTTCTTCTCAATTAATATTCCCTACCACTCCTCCTTCCCCCTCTCTGATTGTATTACTGTAGGGTTCATTTCCACCCCTACAGTCCTACAGCTTGTTGCTAGTGCACTGACTCCTGTCTCTATCCTCTCAGTCTGTTTGCTTGTAGACTCAAACCCCATTACTGCTCTTCTGTGCTGCCCTGAAACCTGGGGGAGTTCACATAGCAGCTGAGCATGTGTATGCTCATGCGTTAGAGAGAGAGTGAGAGAGAGAGGGAGAGAGCGCGGGAGAGAGAGAGAGAGAGTGAGGGTGAGAGAGAGTGAGAGAGAGAGAGCGCGGGAGAGAGAGAGAGAGTGAGGGTGAGAGAGAGTGAGAGAGAGTGAGAGAGAGAGACAAAAAAGTCAGTGTGTGCGTGTGAGCGCCAGCTCACGCGTGTGGGCGCTTGGCCTTTATTTGATTGACAGCCACCCAATCATTGGCCTTTGAGAACATCTGCTTCTCCTTATGAGTGTGTACAGGTATCGAGAAGGTTGGACTACTTGTACTCGCTGTGAATTATATTATTGTTGCTTGCTTTTCTACAGGTACACTCTTGCACTTTTGAGGTTCATGTTGTTTAATTTGTAATTTGTTTGACTACATGCTCGTATGTTTCTTCCTATTGGCACTTATTTGCTTTTCATAATGTATGCTTCAGGTTTTGGCTCCCCACAATGTTTTTGGGGCGTCTCGTTGTTTAATATCAGTGACCTATGCACTTTTTGTAAAGCTCTCTCTTGGAAGTCGCTTTGCATAAATGAATAAACTTCCTTAAATGAATAAACGTAAATGTAAATATGTTGTTACCGTGTATCAGTAGGGCATGTACCCCCCCCCCCCAGCCCTCTGCACGAGTACACCTGCGAGGCTCATCAAAAGCCTGACACCCACCGCTAAGCAACTGCTCACGACTACACACACACCTCCACCACCTAGTCCTGTGTCAGCAGAGAGACGTTCTGTGAGAGTAAGCCGTGTTACCATGCACTGGAGGGAAAGAGTCGACCGATATAGAACAAGCGTGAATTTGCAGTCGCTGCAACCACAGGGACATTTCTATGGACCGACCAACCAGTGAACCAACTCACAGACCGACGGAACGAGCCATAGAGCAGCTGGTTGTGGCTAAGAACAAGTTAGTTGTGGAATTGGTAAGATAACAGAGACACAGCAGGGGAGAGAGAGAGAGAGAGAGAGAGAGAGAGAGAGAGAGAGAGAGAGAGAGAGAGAGAGAGAGAGAGAGAGAGAGAGAGAGAGAAAAGAGTGTCTAGTGTTAGAGGGAGGAGAGGAAAAGAACATTGATAGAAAGGGAAAGATAGAGAAAGAAAGGGAGTGAACGAGGAAAGAGACTGTAATAGGAGACCCGTGGAACAGGGGGAAATCTGAGGAAGAGAAGGATAGAAGAAGAGAGGGAAGGTATCCCTGTGCAACGTCACAGTGCAATACCCTCATAGGCTACAATGGGGAAAGGAGAGGAAATGAATTTGTCTTTTATCTGATTTTGAAATCCAATTACTTTTTAATGTTAACTGTAATACGAAGCTGTCAGAAGATGGTTTGCATTGTACTATATTTGATTTAATTTTCCAAATATTTAGACAACAGGTAGGCTACATATTTCTAATATTTCCACAGGTAAACATAAACGGACAGACCACTTGTGAGATGGTGAAATAGTTGCAACAAACTTACCTCTCTGGGGACAAGAAGAACTCAACTTTAAGAACTAAAAGTTTATGAATTGCACAGTCATCTATTGAAACAACGATATCTCAGGCTGGGATAGAGCATTTACAAATGCTTGACGATGCCAGATTCTTAAATCAAATCCAATTCACGAGCTTCCTTGGCAATTCCACGAGGCAAAGTTTCCCAAAAAGGTTACAGCGCAATGACACAATAAAGATCGACAGAATAAACTATAGATCTTTCTGTTTTCTTTTTCCAGCAAATTAATATCCCACCTGTCACAGGACTTCCTTTTAACAACTTCCTGTTAAAAGCACTCACATCTTCACATGTACACTAGACAGTCTCTCAGTGCATAAGCCTTCAAGCTCTCATTCCATGTCTTTCTAGAGCTCTCTCTGTCCAAATCCGTTTCCATTTTCATTCTATCCTGCTGGTCTTCCTCTGTCTTTCCTTCCTTCCCTCCTCCTCCTCTCCCTCCTGCTGGAGTGAATGCAGCTTGTTGCACAGAAAGCAGACGCTTCGGATCTTGTGACTCTCTCCCTCCCCCTCCATCTCCCTCCCTCTCTCTCTCACCCTCCATGCCTCCTTCACCCACCTCCCTCTCTTAACATATATTCTCATCCCTTTTTTTTTTTACTCTTCCCATTTCTCTCCATCCCCCTCATTTCCTCCCTCCCTCCCTCCCTCCCTCCCTCCCTCCCTCCCTCCCTCCCTCCCTCCCTCCCTCCCTCCCTCCCTCCCCTTACCCCCCCCCCTCTCCCTCCCTCCCCCTCCCTCCCCCCCTCCTCCCCTCCCTCCCTCCCTCCCTCCCTCCCTCCCTCCCTCCCTCCCTCCCTCCTCCCCTCCCCTCCCCCCCCTCCCCCCTTCCCCCCCTCCCTCCCTCCCCCCCTCCCTCCCTCCCCTCCTCCCCTCCCTCCTCCCCTCCCTCCCTCCCTCCCTCCCTCCTTCCCTTGGTGTGCTAGCCAGCCTTGCAGTGTTAATGAAAAGCTCGCTATGCTCCCAAATCCTGCTCCCTCCTTTCTCCCTCCATCCCTGCCTTTCCTCGTGAACTGCCTTTGTCACCTTCGGATTCCTCAATCGACTTCTTCACATGAACCAATCTGCTTCTCGTGCTTACTTGCTGTCTTCCTGACCTTTTCTCGTTTATATGGGAGACAACATTGTTGGTCAACTCTGACGTTTTTTGTTTCTTCTCCAAAGTGTACCACAAGCCTCTTTTACCATCAAGGATGACTGATGGACAAAAGAGGGGGGAAGGCCAGGAACAGGGAGAAAGAAATGGAGACGATGAAGGAGAGAAGCCTGCGCCTCAAGATGCACCAGTGGAACATGAAGGAGGATATTCCTGGTCTCGGGGTTTGGGTGACAAGGCGGAGGCCTCTCATTTCTAAGCAGCTCCCTCCCTCTCTGCTCTCCCATGGCTCCATGCATCCCTGCTTTTCTTAATTCCATTAAAGTCCACAGAGCAACAAGCTACCCGTTTGGATAGGAGAGAGAGACAGGTAGCTGAGAGAGAGAGAGAGACAGGTAGTTGAGAGAGAGAGAGACAGGTAGTTGGGAGAGAGAGGGAGAGAGAGAGAGAGAGAGAGAGAGAGAGAGAGAGAGAGAGAGAGAGAGAGAGAGAGAGAGAGAGAGAGAGAGAGAGAGAGAGAGAGAGAGGAAGAGGAAGAGACTGTGGTGATACAGTACACAGCACACACTAATGACCTTTTTCCCTCCCGTGAATCTGATTTAAACCTCCCGTTGATGGAACACAGAGAGCCTGGGCAGCCAAAAGTACTTTCTTAAAAGCTACGCGGCATGACTGTTGCCGCTGCCCAGAATGGCTACTAGCACGACGCTAGCATTATCATTGTAGAAGTTAAAGGGAGACTTACAGACTCTCAATACACAACAGTGACTCTAACGAGCAGTAGGTAATGGGTTAGTGAAAGTTCATGGTAATTTGATGGTGCGTTTGTGCAGGATGCCTGAGGTTGTGATGGGCTATATAACAAGGTTTCATTTACATGCATGTTTACAATGCATGTGACGGTATGATTAACGCGAGTGTCTGAATCTTTATCAACAGTACAAAATTGGCTATGGCCGAAACACTTGCGCTATCAAGTACGGGTGTGTACAATATACTGAATGCGTATACTTTATGATGTGGGATGTTTTCCTTTTCCTGTCGTGTTAGGAGTACGCATTTGTGTTTGAAATCATACATGCTGTAATCCATGTAGGTTTCTTAATCTCCTCTTGTAAGAACAATTCAAAGTGCTATGTAGTATCAACACATACAACATCGATGAGGCGTGTGTCGGGTTATCTTTTCCTCTACTACGCTGCTATACCATACTATGCCTCGACTGCAGGGCGAATCTGGCAGGCAGCACTTGAGACGCCTTTACCTCCTCCATGCTGCGACCTTGGTTCACTCTGTTTCTCTCTCTCTCCCCACACAACCACAGATGTGACTGAGCGGGGACACACCAAGTCCAGACAGAGCGTCTGCATGGCACACACACCTTGTGGGGGCCGTGTTGTAGCTAGAGGACACAGACGCAAACATTTAAAAAATCCAAATAAAATACTATCCATTCTGCATTTATCAATACTTATTAATATTAACATTAGCTTAATAAACGTCTCCAATGTGAGTCTTCATGACAATATTCAAGGTGTGGGCTGGTTAGATTTTGTCCTCTACTTGAGCCATGGATAATAGAGTACACATTTTTTATTTTTTTGCCTGGCCAAGTCTTAAAATACTTAATTGTAATCCTCAAGTGTAAATGAGGGCTGGTCCCCACCTATTTAAACACCTTAATTTAGCTTCATTCATTCCCAAAAAACGCAAACACTTATTTTGTGCACACAGCAAGTAGTGTCCCCACGCAAAACAGTAAAAAAACATCAATCTTTTGCAAGAGGTGGGAACAATGCCTCGAGGGTGAGTAAGCACTCCACATCCCTTCATCTCCCTCTCCTCCGTCCCTCAGAAAGGATGATGCTAATGGATATGCAAACAAAGCAGTCCCCGGTGAAAAGTTCGCCTTTCCGTGGGACGTGGAAAAAGCACAGACGCCGCTGCTCTCTTTCAGGTCTAGCCCAACACCCTTTTTTTTTACCCTTAAGTTAAGATGCCATTCGAGGGCTGTTGCTTGTTTGGTGAGCTAAAGCTGAAACCTACACAGCGTGCGTGTCACAACAGCCAAGAGTATTCCAACACTGACAGAATGGGAGGAAAACACACATTTCTAGTCATGACACTTAATGCTCCCCCCTGTAATTTCCCATTGACTTAATTAATTTCCAAAGCCACCTCTCAAAGCCAACTCTGAACTTTCTCATTACGCTGATTAGACTCGATACCCACCGTTGCCACAACAACTGGAGATTCTAATCGTTGGAGATTTGCATAGCTCTAGTCGGGTGCCCAGGAGATGATTTGACAGCTTCTTTGTTTGGCTTCTCAGACTCCTTCTTCGGTGCCAAACCCCCTTCGCCTCGATCATTTGCTTCTCCAAAACTCTGACATTTCCCCACAGCGGACCAGTCTGACTAAACAGCACTGAAACTAAGAGTCGGACTGTCTTTATACAGTAACTACCCTCAACAAGATATCACCAGTATTTTAATAGAGGACCCAGAAAAATGCAAACTACCACCTCTGAATAACAGCCATTTTATTATCAAGAAGGCAAACTGTTTTATTCAAGAGTTTCATTTATAGCAACAGACAACTACCTCAAAAGGACATGGAAGATAGCAGTAAGAAAGAAAAGTATGTGAATATGAAATGAACCGTGAAAGGGTGCGGATGAACATTACAAAGCACTGGAAATGAAAACAATGTGAGTGTGCACTCTTTATGGCGAAGCAACCGTAATCATATGGCAAAGCAAGGTTCTGTTTCCATAGTAATGCAACTTTGTTGCCATGGTAAATCACTTGTTGAGACAAAGAGCCTTTTTTAGCCTGGGCATATAGTGAAACACTGACCTCCAAGTCAGAAATTGGTCCCTGTAATAACTAAGGTCAAATAATTAGAGGCCCAGAAAACACTATACATAAGCAGGACACAGTGAGTACCTGCATTAAGAATATGTGAAGCATATTCATAATGATTGGCAATTGATGACTACTCAACATAACCTGTATTCAATCAAATCCTTATAACCTTTCTTGCTTCAGTCCTTTCTTACTTCAATAATTTATTTCTCTCTCTTGACTCTATGCTTTCGTTATTTCTGAACACATACACATGGGCATCACAGGCACACACACACACTGAAACACCTATGCTTAAGGAGTCACGACCCATCTGACACATCACAACCTTCATGTCTCCTCTGACCTGTTGTCTGTCAATTCTTAGAGGCGCGCACCAACCAGTCAGGGCTGCTGGGCCTGCCCCACCAATCAGGACTGGGCCTTCCCCACTAATTAGGGCTGGGCTCACCCACAACAGCAGGCACAAACTGCTTTCCTCTGGGACACCAGCTGTGTGAAGGAGGCGGAGACTCCACCTTGACTGACAGGTCTCGGATCCCGTTGGGGGACAGAGAATCTCATATTTTTTAAGTACGCTGAAGGTGTGGACAAAAGAGAGTGATATATTATGGTCTACAGATACATTACCGTTGAATTGTCTTTGGGCTCAGATAAAAGGAGAGGAGTGTGTGAGTGATCATCTATTATTGAAGCAACACAAAACTGGGGACTGCACTACAGTACGTATTCATTCAGATCTATGAGGAACTGCCACAAAGATAGGGGAAAAGGGAGAGAGAGAGAGAGAGAGAGAGAGAGAGAGAGAGAGAGAGAGAGAGAGAGAGAGAGAGAGAGAGAGAGAGAGAGAGGGAGAGATCACAATGATTTAATTTACAGCACAGCTGTCATAAAATGTATCATACATTTTCTTGGGTCTCTTCTACGGTCTTCAACTTTAAGACAGTGTCCACCTCTATTTCCTGAACAATTTCCCCTGTCATTCTTTATCTTTATCTTTCCTTTCCATTTGACTTAACCGCATATTGGGAAGCATTTTGATGAGCAATTCTTGGTTTGCCCCATTGACTTCACAAAGCAAACTCTCATTGGCTGGGATGCACATATCTCGCAAGCGTACCCGTGGAGAATGAGGCCACACCCTGGAGGACTGTGACCAGCATACCTGAGGATTTGAAACCCAAACTGCATTGAAACGTTGTTTTCCCATTAATGCTATGTTATTATCAGAGTATAAAAAAATAATTTCCACAGTCCTCAATAAAAAATGTGAATTGTCCAGGCTTAAGTTAAAGGAGGAGGTTGATGAGAGGACAAGCAGGCTTGCAGACAATCAGAGATAGAAAGATGGAGCCAATCACACCGAGAGGACTCAAGAAGAGAAGAGGAGGAGGGAGAGGAGGGCTGAGGTAGGGATAGAAGGGAGGTGGGGTCTCTTGGCATACATCAGAGCAGGCTGCAATCAAAGCCTGGATGATTGTAACATTGGTGGTGTGTGTCGTGTGTATGAGTACTTTTTGAAAATGCTAAGTTAAGAGGGTACATGCCCTTGACCAGACCTCTTTCATCAACCAATACATCCTTCACTGCATTGGAAAATCTTTGCAAAATATTCAGAGGGCTGTTCGGATTAGGAACGTCCGTTTTGGGATTTGTGTTCCGACACAGGAACGTCAGTTTCTAATACATACCTTATCATGTGCTAGGAACCTCTACTATTTCCAGAGGACCATAGTGGCATGCAGAAGAAATCCCACACCTGCATTTCAACTCGTGTAAATGTTTTGGCAACTATACCCAGGTCAAAGTGTAAGCCCTCAACTGAACTGGCATGATGAAACTCAACCAACGCACAGAGAGAATGGTGTGAGACGGAGCATGAGTTTCGAGAGTGTGTGCGAGTGTGTTTGTGAGCGTGTACGTGACGTGGCCCTTGCGAGTGTGTATGTCTGCGAGTGTGTGAGAAAAACAGAGATACAGAGAGATGTGGGGTGTAAGTTCTCCTTACCTCGAGCAGCCGAACTCTGATTTTATTGTAAGCCTTCAGCCAACGCACTTTGGATGGAGAGCATGGTGGGGGACCGCCCTCAAAGAAACTAGCAGAGAAGAAAAGCAAAAGATGTTCAGGAAGGATCAATAAAGAATGACGAGTTTGTGTGTGCAAATTGAATACATACATCACAGGAATATTCCTTTTGTTTCCGGGGGGTTTTCAGTCTTTCCAAGTGTATGTTTGTCTGAGAAACAGCCATTACTATGTGAAACAACATTCACTGATTGTACCTGATCTGCTTCTCTGCCCTCTTGTCTTGATTGTCCAGTGGTTTGGGAAGAATGATGGATTCCTTCAGGTCTTTGTTGGATCCAGGCTCAGGGACGGGCCTTAGTTCCTTCTCAGCCTCGTCTCCCTCCTCTTCCTCCCAGGCCGAGCGTTGGCTGTGAAGAGGGGGCCTTGGGCAAGCGGTGCGAAGGGCCTCTGGGTCATGCTGTTCCTCAGGGTCATGTTGGTCCTCTGGGTCTGAGCTCAAACGAGAGCTGGCCTGGCTGAGGTTCCCTGAAGACCCAAAGCGGCTGCTATTTGCCGGGCTGCAGAGGAAAACAGGGACAGGTTATGACAGATAAATATGGGGGAAGACTGTCACTTGAAAAGATGAGAGTGATAGATTTACCTGACAACAAAGGGATAAACTGTGCCTATCTACAGACAGGGAACAGACAGTCACAGGGAACTAGGGGCCGGTTATCATTTGGCAGGACAGTCATTACTGACAGGAGAAGGGAAAAGGGGATGGGATTTAAGGAAAGAATGGCATGAATTCCCATCTCATATTTCTATTTTAAAGATCCACTATTATGCAAGAAATGTCTCTGAGTAAAATCATTTGCAGACAATGTTCCAAGGTATGTGTGAGAATGTTGCATCAACAGCTTCGCTCTGGTGATAATTACCATCACACTTGTGTTTTCAAAGTCATATGCTTTCAAAATTACTTAGTTAAGCAATGGGGGATGGTTTCCTGATAACGCAAAACCTGTTCAGCAAATAATAGTCACACTACCTACAAATCAGTAATAGTAAGCTTTAGCTCAGTGGGAGAGATTATACAGTACCCTCTCATTATGGGGTTAATATAGTGCCCAGAAGGCTATGTCAGCTTGGACAATTAAGCCCTTTGATCCACAGGAAAAATACTGCGATTGAAAAAGAAACTACTACCTCCACATTATGTGGGCGAGTGGCTGAGCTAACGAGGGAAGTGGCCCTTTGCCTAAACCAGCTGGATGATTTACTTTGTATTGGGTCAAATTACTTCTCGCCATTCCTTTTATTTCCATGTCCAGCTCGCCACAGTGGTGTGCCTAGCCCCGCCAACATAAATCTCCCCAGGCTATATTCATCTAAACAAATTGGCTGGCGCTTGGAGAATAATTCAGAGAGCCCTAGGGGCAGGGTGGAAGGCTGGCATAAGGCCTACCACAAGTGAAAAGCTAATAAATAAAGGCTATTGGTTTCTTCATGCATTGCACATCCATCAATGTCAGGGACGTACAAAATGGCTTTTGAGCGCCATTCCAAGCCAGTTCTATATTTTTATTTGTAAAAAGCTAAATGTAAAAAGCATAAGGTCAATGATAAAAAAAATATTTCCCTTTGTAATATTAAACCTAAAATATATTTAACTGATTTGGAGAAAGCAAACTGAATCTTTTTAAAAGCTGAAGAAAAAAGCATTAAGATGGACATGGAAATCACAGGATCACACAACAACAAACTACAAGGATCTTCTAAAAAGAGAGACCGGGAAAGGATGTGTTACAGCTACTTTCTATGATCTAAAATACGACGGCATAATAAATGAGTCTGGATGAGTCATTTATCATGCTATGCACTAGCCTTTTAGCGGTGTCCTTCATCAATAAGTCCCTTGGTTGTGCTAAAGCAGACAAGGGTTCAGTGGGGGTGTCCATGCCTTTCTCTACGCCACAAGGTCTGATCTGAATCTGCGGTTTTTCGAAACTCTCTGTGATTGACGCCGTCTCTGAGGGGAATCTTGACCGTGCACACTGAGCAAGTGTCTCACTGCTCCCTCGACTCTTGTCCATGCTTGCAGTTTTGGTGGAATTATCCGTTGGACCTTCGGTGTCGCTTGCATCAGCGCTTCCGGTCTCGTCAGAATCCGGTGAGGGTTTCTCAACCTCAGATGAGCATATCTGAGCTTCCGGCTCACGGATTCTTTCATTGCCAGGTCTAGAATCTTGAGGCTGTGGTTGAGTAGTGACCACTGGAGGAGGGCTTTCAGCTTTTGGAGATTCTGGACTCTGCCATGGAAAGCCAAGTTTCTTCCCAAACATAGATGCAGCAGATGGAGTCTCCTCCTTTTCTGTGGGTTTCTCTTCCTGAAATATGCCGGCAGAAAGGTTTTTGAAACCAGAAAAGAGGCCTCCATCCGATGTGGGTGGTGGTGGCGTCTTGGTTGCAGGGGATTGAGTTGGTGCAGAAGAGAAAAGAGACCCAAGAGATGATGCCCCACCGGCAGCTCCAGACATGAAGCCCCCGAATGTTGGAGCAGACAGAACAGGTATGTCAAACATACCCTTGGAGGGTTCTGCAACCAAAGGTTCCGTTTTATCAACCCCTGAAGAGTCGGGCTCCCCTGAAATTGCAACTGGCTCCTTGTGTGTAACCTCTCCCTCAGAAACAGCGGTTTTCCCTTCATCGGACAGCTTAGTGGATGACAAGTCCTCTTCCTCTGACTTATCTGTTCTTTCTGCCGGTTCTGTTGACCCTTTCTCTGCTGTTTCAGATGCAGGTTTTTGAGCCTTCTCCTCAGCCAACAAAGTTTCATCTGTTCCTGTGTCTGCTTTGTCACTCAGCCCTCCAGCATCGCTAGTTGTCTCCTTTGAAGTTGGTACAGGGGGACCTTGTCCACCAGGCTCCTGTTGGGCCTCTGGTCCTTTAAACATACTGAACAGATCACCAGTAAGTGACTCAGTGGGCAGGCTTGTTGACAGACCGAAGAAAGAGCTTTTCTGTTGAGGCTGACCCACAGCAGGGGGGGGAGCAGGTGCTGAACCAAAGAACGAAGCTGGTGAACTGGAGAAAAACCCTGAAGATGCTGGTTTGGTTGGGGCACTTGGTGCTGAGAACATGGACATGAACCCTGAAAATGGAGCTGGCTCAGGAGGCTTCTGTGGCCCCGCTTGTCTGGGTCCAGCCATCCTGGGACCTCCCATTCTAGGACCACCCATTCTAGGTCCGGCCATCCTTGGCCCTCCCATTCTTTGACCTGGTGGAGGGCCAGAGGGTCTTGCCATGCCTGGTCTGGGCTGATGCTGTGGTGGAGGGGGATATTGGTGGCCCATTGGAGGAACTGGACTTGTTGCCTGAGCTCTCTCAGTTTCTGGGGGTTGAATGATTTCAATCTTTTTTTCCTCATATGTAGATTGGACAGTCTCAGAATTCTTCTCCTCTACAAGAGATGTATCAACCTCCACAGGTTTTTCCTGTTCCTCTGAAACTATATCTGCCTCCAAGGTTGTTTTTTCACATTCTATCACAATCTTCTCTGGTTCCTCTGTAGATGCCTCTCTTTTGACCTTTGCTAATTCATGTTCCGTTGCTAGATCTTGCAGTTGTACATCATTGTTTAAATCGCCAAAACCTGATTCTGTACTTGAAGTGACTTCGACATCATCAACTATTTCATCAGATTGCTCTGATCTCTCAGCTGCTCCAACAGCAGGCACATCAGATTCAACAGCAATCCTTGGAAGTGCCAGATCATCATTCTCTGATTCCACAGTGGTTTTCAAGTTCTCCTCAAATTGCTCTATTGTTTGTGATTCAAGCGGTTTCTCTGACTCTTCTGGTATCTCAGACTTCACAAGCACAGTTGAATCTATTAGTTTTTCAGTGTCCGCTGGGGTTAAAGGTTGCTCTGTATCTGCCAGAATTTCTGGGAGCTGATCTTCTTTGCTTGGAATCTGTACTTCCTGTTGACTTTCCATTGTTGGACCAGCACTCTCTGTCTCTTTAGATTCAATATCAGCAGCAGTAGTCTCTGTAACATCTTGGAAACAGGAATCTTGAGTCTCCTCAAGTTTCTTATCAGCTACTTGGTCATCTTCCACTGACACTACAAGACCTGAATCAGGAGGAACATTTTCCAGGGATTGTCCCTCGATGTGCTTATCTTCTGAAACTGAAGGTTCATCAATTTTATCTTTGGCTTCAATGACAGGTGGCTGCTCAATCACAACGTCTTTATCCACACAAGCCACTGCTTCAGGTTTGGGTTCTTCAGATTTCTTCTCGTCTCCCATGAATGACATACTAAGAAGTCCAAAGGCACTCGTTTTAGGTTTGTTCTCTTCAGCACCGAGAGAAAACATGGAGGGCACTTTGAATATACTCTCATTCTCCGTTGGTTTAGAAGCCATCGTGGGTGCAACTGCTTGGGCCTGACTGGGTGCTGGCTGTTGAGGTCCACCAAACATGGGAAACATACTTTTTCCAGGTGGCTCCTTGTTAGTGGATGGTGCCTGGCCTCTCTGACCAGTTGGAGGAGGAGCACTAGGACCCCCAAACATGGAAAACAATCCTGATCCAGACGTTTCTTTAGGTGCTGTAGAAACAGGGAGGATGCCACCAAATATAGAAGATCCAGTTGCAGGTGGTCTTTGAGGGGGGGCACCACCAACCTGAGGCCCTCTTGGACCTGCTGGTTGCTGAGGAGTAGGTCCACCAAACATGGAGAACAACCCTTTGCCTGGAGGTTCTTTGGTTGGAGGGCCTCTAGGTGGCATAGTACCCACGGAAGGACCCCGTGGACCCAGTGGTGGCTGAGCAGTAGATCCACCAAACATGGAGAACAAGCCCTTACCAGGAGGCTCTTTAGGAAAAGATGCTTGTGGTGTTGGTCCTCTTGGTACAGGGGCACTTGGCCCACTGAACATTGAAAACAAGCCTGCTGCTGGGGTATCTTTGGGAGCAGAAGAGCCAGGGAGAATGCCACCAAGTATTGATGATCCAGTCTGCGAGGGTGTCTGCGGACTTGCAGTCGAGCCACCAAACATTGAAAATAAACCTTTGCCCGTTTGTTCTTTAGGGGCTTCAGCTTCTGGTTGAGCAACATCAGGAGCCAAGCTTTCCTCTTTGGGTGGTAAGATCTCTGTAGAGGAAGGCGCATCAGCAGCTGCACTGGGATCCTGTGTCGTTTTAGCCTCTAGTGTTTCTACAGTTTCTTCTGGCACCTCAAAGATTGGTCGTTCTTTTACAGGAATATCCTGAGGCAGAGGTTCACTTGCTGCCACAGCCTCTGCATCTACATCAGCAACATCTATAGTTTCTGAGGAGGTTGCTTCTACAGTTGAATATTTCGGAGGTTCATCTAATTTCGTAGTGAGCTCCTCTGGCGGTGGGGTAGTGGTCTTCTCTGTGGGGATAATGACTGCCACTGAGGGGAGAGAGGTGGTCTTCTCTATGGGGATAGTGGGAGTCTCCCCTGACAAAATGGAGGACTCCACTGATGGTAGGGTTGTGCTCTCCTCTGTGGGAGTACTACCTGTCTCTGATGTCATTATTGTGGCTTCTAGCGGTAGAGGTTTTAACTCCTCTGGTAGGACAATCGGATCTTTATATGTTATTTCATTGGTTATGATATCTTGTGGTTTAGCAGATTCTTCCAGAAGTAAAGTGCTAGGTTCCACTGGGTGGACTAATGACTCTTCAGGTGTGATTTCAGTGGTTGTCAAATCCTGTGATTTAATGGATTCATCTAGTGGGGATGTTTTGGGCTCCTCTGATTGGTGAATTGTCTCTTGAATTGTTCTGCTATAGGTCATCTTATCCTGTGGTTGGGCAGATATGTCCTCTGCTTCACAGGGTGTTGATTCTGGACATGTAGTGGGTGTCATGTCCTCCGGACTAGATACCTCAGGGGAAGTCTGTTCTTCACTAGTGGGCTCATTTGACTCCAGGATATCTTTCCTTTCTGTCGTCTCTTCCTCTGGGGTACTAGCAGCTGAGACCCAAATATGGGGTAATAACCTCCTCTCGGGATTAAGCTGCCTCAAATCTGGCACTCCATCAAAGGACGCAATCCCTACAGGGAGAGATGAGGGAGGAGTTGTTTTCTCTGTGTCTTGAGAAGATATACATTCCACAGTTTGTGTATGTGTAGTAGGTTCAGCGCCTTCTAAGCTTTCCTGTTGAGAGATACACAATTCGGTAGTTTTCACATCCTCTGATGTGACCTCTCTCAGAGCGTGCCCTGTGGACTTGATTGCAGATGTCTCCTCTGACTGGAGTTCTGACTGTTGGGAGGGCTCAGAGATTATACCTCTAGGTGGCAATTCAGGGGTTGGAGAAACTGCAAAAGTCTGATCCGTTATAATTGTAGGACTGGCTGCTTGTGTAACATCTGCATGTGATGCTGCATATTGAGAGCTTGGAAGTACAGGCATCGAGGTAATTCCTCTAGTTGGTGTCTCACTGGATGGTGAGGCAACAGGGGTGGACCTTTGAGATGCCTGAGGACTGGTGCCATTCAGCATCGAAATTTGATCTGATATTTCAAAGGTTGCGGATTCTATTGGAGTGGTTCCTGCTTGGGACGTCAAGACTGTATCCGATATCGGTCCACTGACTGCAGAACTTACTACACAAACAGATGTATCTTCTGTTAGAGACTGTGCAGAGCTGTCACTGGGTGACTCATGTGAACTTTGCTCTGACAATTTATGTACCAAATCTGGAAGAACCTTAACTGGGGGTGACGGGATTTGAGGAGCTGTGACGATTGGTGGTAGGGTATGTTTGATATTTAGACCAACATTGCTTGGTATTGAAGTAGCAGGGACAGATACTGCATGTGCCACAGTTGTGTGGGTGGGAAGCACCTGACACATGTCCTCCACTGATACTGAAGCAGGTGGCATGACAGAAGGATCTCTTTTGGAAGACATATTATCCATAGTTGTGGCAGCTCTTTGTGTAGGCATGATAGGGGGCTGAGAACTTGATTGATCACTGAACATTGAGACCAGATTCTTTACTGATCTATCAGGGGTTGGACAAACTGCAGGTGTTTGTTTAGGAGATGCGCAGGGGCTTGGAGTGGTAACTATCGGACCCAATTCCAGTGATTCTTTTCTTACAGTTGATTTAGGTGTAGGGCTTTCTGATGTGGTGGCTTGAGGGATAGAACCACTAATCACTGTTACCACTCCTTTAGCTAATGAAGTGGTTTGTAACTGGACAGAAACTGGATATTGGCTTGGCCCAGTTTGATGAGAAACCTTAACCGATTTACTCACTGAAGTTGAAGAGGTAGTTACAGTCTTTGTTATCACTTTTGCACTTTGCACCGTTTGCGAAACATTTGGGGGTCCATAGCCTACTGAAGTAGTACTGGAGGTAGGCAATGGCTCGCCATAATTTGTTGTTGTTGTTCCATACTCGTACTGGCTTTCCTCATCAAAGCTGTCTACTGTCGGTTGTTTGATTAAAATCTTCGGTCTGGAAGGAATGTTGTATTGTACACTAATGTTTTGGCTTTTCATAGTTGGGACAACTGGCTGAGATGTACTCATGTAAACTCTCATGTCAGACTGCTGATGTATCTGCTGTGGGAGCACTCTCTGTGCACCAAGAGGAGGCGGCCTTTGAGGCAGCTTTGGTTGTCTCTTCTCAGTTACACGTAAATCAGTGGCATGCTGATAATCACTTTCTGGCGAGAAACCAAGTGACATAGTTCTTTCCAGTATTGCTTGAGGTACAGATGACATCGGAATCTCAGTTTGTTGATGAGCAAATACACCAAGCGAACCTGAATCACTCATCTGGGAATAACTGTGTTCTGATGGTACCAAGGATTGGATGTTGTGTTGGACACTTGGAAGAATGGTGAGGGATGGCTCTCTGGGAAGTGATGATTTCTGAGAAGGAGAAACTGAGGCATCTCGTCTTACCTCATTATGAATTGTTGACGGTATAGATTGATGTTGGTAATCATATTGATTAGACACCGCGTTCTGGGTCCCTCGTAGGGAGGACAGATCTTCTACTCCGTGATCTCTCCATATTATATTTGTGTTCTCTTCTACCTCTAAAGTCAGATCAACAACTCCCTTAAGTGATTTCTTCCCAGATGATTTTTCAATGTATCTTTTCTCAAGCAGTTCATTCTTTACCTTGACATTTGTGAAATCCATTGGTTGTCCATCTTGCAATTTAGTGTAGCAACTGGGTGTTTGAGATAATTCCGGACACTGTCTTGCAGAGAAGTCCATAGGCCTACTGTGACATTGGGTTTCCTTGTACTGCTTCCTTGTAACCGAAAAGACTCTGTTGTTGTGATGAGTAGAGATCTGCTGATGCAGTGAATCGGTTGTGTGCAGTCCACTCATGACTGGTCTTTCCTGCCCAATGTTTTTGACCGTGTGAAGTGAATGGATTGTTCTTTCAGCAAACTTTTGCTGAGATGGTGGTTCCACTATCAATGATTCACCGACAGACTCTGTTCTCATGAAACCAGACCTATCTTTCACCAATGACATGGCTCCAGTCCAGGAATATTCAGGGACAATTTCGGATGGTTTCTGTATTTGTTTTGGAGACATATCTAAAAAGCCTTTGACAGAATTTGCTGGTGCTGAGGCGTTTTGATAAGGCAACATTTGAGCAGGAGACTGAGGTGTTTGTTGCCTTGAGACAGAGCTCAACATGTTTGATTCACCACAACGTAAACCATGCTGTGTTAGATCCTCGGTTTTACCTTGATGCTGAAGTTGCCTTGTTAGTTGTACTTTGGGAGGTTCTACAATCAAAGACACTCCAGCAGAATCGTTCAGAGTCATTGAAGTGGCCACTGGCCTTTCTTTCACAAGTGCCACTGCATTTGAATAGTTAGGCTCGACAATCTCTACATTTGGAGTTATCTTTGGAGACATATCTAATGTGCCCTTAACAGAGTTTGCTGGGGCTGAGGCTGTCTGATATAGCTGTAGCAAGGATTGCTTTCTGGCATGTACAGAAGAAGCTGGTTGGAGTAAAACAGGACTTGAGGCAGCAGTTGCACCTTGAGCCCCAAGTTTAATCTGTTTTTGACCTGATTGTTCTTCAGATCTTGGTTCCTCAACCACTAAGGGAACACCAACAGCGTTGACTCTAGCAAGTGCTCGGGATGATGGTTTGGTTTTCACCATTGATATCCCTCCAGTCTGGTTATACTGTCCTTCCTCAATATTTCTCTCCAATGCTGTTGGGGATGGCTTGGGAGACATATCCAGGGTTGCTTTTACCGCATTTGCTGGAGCCGATGCCTTACGATATGTTTGGATAGAGGGTGACAAAGCTGCATTCTGATTAGAGAGTGAAAATGACCTGCTAAGGACATCTGACATCGGAGAAGCTTGTTGCTGTAGAGCTGGTTGTTCTACCCTGTGAGCAACAGACTGGGCATTAGCTATGGCTTGACCAGACACATATTTTTCTTCATTGAAAGTTTCCTGTGATGAAAGTTCCACAACAAATGGGACACCAACAGAGTATTTCCTTGCAAGTTCACGAGCAGATGGCTTGCTCCTCACAAGTGGAATTGCTTCCATAGGAGTCTCATATGTGTCTTCAGCTGACTTCTCTTGTGATTTGACAAAAGGTTTGGACATATCTAATGTGGCTGTAATTGAGTTAGCTGGTCCGGTCGACTCTTGGGAGGATCGCAGACCTACGGACTGGTTTGAGAGAGATGATTCCTGTGCAAAGACTGACCTCCTGTCAGTAGGTACCTGCTGCCTTATCACAGGACTTACTAACTTGGAACCAGTTGTGGGTTGACTTTGCTTAGGCTGTTGCTGCACAATGACTGCAGAATGTGAAGGTAATGTCTGTGCTCTTTGAATATCTGGAAGTTCTTTTTTTGAGGAAAGATCCAGAGACCCGTGACGTTTAGACATTTCCTTCAAGGGATCATAAGTTGAGGCCCTTCTATTTAATAATGACACTGCTTCAGAATCAATATTCTCAGAAGGTTCCTCAGCTAAATAGGATTGTTGGGGAGATTGCTTTGGTGACATGTCTAAGGCAGCTTTTATTGAGTTGGCAGGTGCAGTGGCTGTCTGATAGGGTCGGGCAGTCATAGAAATACATCTAATAGACTGGTGTGTAGATGGTTCCTGTACAACTCCTCTGTCTGATGGTATTTGTCGCCTCATAGTGGAGCTTACCGTCTGGGCCTTGGGAGAAGACTGACTTTGCTGCAGTTGTTGCTGCACAATGCCTGGGGAATGAGAAGTTGATGGGTGCTGTCCAGGAATATCGGAGGGTTCTACTTTCGAGGAAAGATCCAGAGACCCGTGACGTTTAGACATTTCCTTCAAAGCATCGTGGGTTGAGATTCTTCTATTTAATAATGACACTGCATCCGTATCAAAATTCTCAGAAGGTTCCTCAGCTAAATAGGATTGTTGGGGAGATGGCTTTGGTGACATGTCTAAGGCAGCTTTTATTGAGTTGGCAGGTGCAGTGGCTGTCTGATAGGGTTGGGCAGTAGTAGAAATACATCTAATAGATTGGTGTGCAGATGGTTCCTGTGCAACTCCTCTGTCTGATGGTATCTGTTGCCTCATAACGGGGCTTACCGTCTGGGCTTTAGGAGAAGACTGACTTTGCTGCAGTTGTTGCTGCACAATGCCTGGAGAATGAGAAGTTGATGGGTGCTGTCCAGGAATATCGGAGGGTTCTACTTTCGAGGAAAGATCCAGAGACCCGTGACGTTTAGACATTTCCTTCAAAGCATCGTGGGTTGAGGTTCTTCTATTTAATAATGACACTGCCTCCGTATCTAAATTCTCAGATGGTACCTCAGCTACATTGGCCTGTTGGGGAGATGGCTTTGGTGACATGTCTAAAGAACCTTGAATTGAGTTGGCAGGTGCAGTGGCCGCTTGATAGGGTTGGGCAATTGGCAACTTGCGCAAAGGAGATGGTCCTTGTGCAAAGATGCCTCTCTTACTGCCTGACAGTGTCTGTGGCTTCAGACCAGGGCTAACCATCTGCGTGTTAGGAGGAGACTGACTTTGCTGCAGATGCTGCTGCACAATTGCTGGAGAGTGTGAAGGAGATGATTGCTGATCGTGGATATTTGTGGAAAGATCAAGAGACCCATGAAGCTTAGACATTCCTTTTAAAGCATCACGGGTGGAAGTGTTCCTGTTTAATAAGGACACCGCCTCTGTTGACACTGTGGCTGACTCCTCCTTTGGTTTTGGAGATAATTTCGGAGACATGTCTATTGCACCTCTGATTGAGTTTGCTGGTGCTGAGTCAGAATGGTAAATCTGACATGATAGAGAGGCTCTTCGGTTAAGTGGTGGTCTCTGGCTGGAAGTGTAACCACACCCAGGTCTTATGTCAGGGCTTGGGGATCTCCTCAGTGAAGGTGAATCATGCCCGATCCTTATGTCTGGGCAGGAGGATCTCATTGACGAGGATCCATACCCAGCCTTTACTCCAGGACTGAGTGGAGTCATTGATGGGGATTCATTCACCGTCCTTATTTGTGTGCTGGACGATCTTCTCATTAAAGAACTTTCATGTTCCTCTCTGGTTATAGGGCTGGATGATATTTTCGATGAAGTAGAGACATCTTCAACATGTATTTCTGGGCTAGGTGCTCTTCTCACAGGTGTGTAGTGTGGAACCCTGTTCCACATGGAGGGTTGAGGAGAAAACGTTTTTAGAAGTGGAACACTGGGAACTCTTTGAGAAGGAAGTTCGACCCCAGTTTGTTCATATGACCATTCTGTTTCTTCCTCCTCAATCTCTTTAGTCAGATCTACGACATCAGTTGTTTTTTGATCTGCAGACTTCTGTAGATTATTTTCTTTTTTTTCTTTTACCCTTTTTAATTGATACTTTGTGAAGTCAACAGCCTGCACGTTTTGCTTTTCAGTCTGCGATGCATCCTTCTCCTTAATATTCTCATCTTTTTTACAGACAGTTGGAGAGAAGTCTAAAGCTCGGTTACACAACTGAGGTTCTGCAGTCATTTTGTAATGTGCTATTCCCTGGTACTTGGGAATCTGAATGGCTCTATTATCAGCCTTATCTTTTGAATGTGATACGGGTGTCTGAGGTGATTTTCCTCCTGTGTGTTGTTGGGGTGACAGAGGGGCTTTGTTTGCCTGTTGAACGGAAGTTGGATCTCTTGACTGGGATGGTTGCCTGGTAAGTTGTGTCCTCTGCGGTGAGGACATTGATGGTGCACCCGAGGATGCAGTTGGGAGTGTAGGTAGAATTCGACCAGATGTTGTAACTGCTGATTTTGCATTGTGTTGCCCAGTGGACTGTGCCTCTTTGACTATTTCAGATTTCAAACTCTGAATACCAGAGGACAGCACACCCTTTGCCTGTTTGTCAATAGAGCTCATCTGCTGAACAGATGGTCCTGTAGGTGTTGCAGGGATCTTTCTCTCAGGTGAAGCACCTCTTGGTATTGATGAGGGGGTTTCAGGGAGCTTTCTCTGTGTGGAAGGTGTGGTAGCCACTGGCAACTTAGAAGAAATTGTTTGCGAAATCGAGTTGGCAATTGAGCTTGCTGTTGCAGTTGTTTTACTTGTATGTGAATCAGGGGACCCACTAACAATTCCACCAAAAGTTGAAAGGATAGAAGAAGTCTTCTGTTTTAGTTGGTCTGCAGCAGTTTTTTCTTCAGCCAGCCCAATCTTTATTTCAGGTATGGGAGAACGTTGATGCGGAGGTAGTTGTGGACCATACATCCTTGAAGATAACGTGTTGTATGATGGTGCAAGGTCAACTTTTATATTCTGATCTTTCCAATAAGGACCTCCATGACCATCTTTCAGTGCTGTCAAAGTCATATCGGTCGCCACTAATGGCTCTTCTTGATACTCATAACCAGTTTGTTTGGAGTCCATTTTGATTTTTTTCAGCTTGTAAACACTGAAGTCTACAGCCTGTTCTGTTTGAGACACAATGGACTCCTGGAACATCTGGGAGAAGCTTTCCAAGTTCATGTTCATAATCTTGTTGCCTTTTTCAAAAGCTGAGGTGAGATCCACAGGAGCATTTACGAGCTGAGGTTCACTCTGATGTTGACCCGGAAACCAGAGGCCATCACTTTCATTGAAGAGGGGAATCTTGAAGCCACAAAGGGTGACTTTATTGTTTTCTCTTTGTTTCAGAATGTTTGCAATGTTTTCAGTAATTTGATTTAAGGCCTGTAAATCCTCTGGCGCAGCACATGCATACAAGTGCTGACCAGCTCTGTCAGTCAGAAGAGAGTAAATGAACTCGTCATCCGTATAAACATAATATCCACAATCCCCTGTCTCGGCTGGCCACCACATTCCTTGATTCAACAAAGAAAGCCATTGCTGGTACCATTCAGAGTCGTCAAACAACATATCCTCATTCATATCTCCAGTCATTCCTACAGTGCTGCTGAGATCTACTGCACCATGGGTCAAATCAATGGGCCCTTTCTTGAATGCAAGTATTTTTAAAAAGTCTGCTGCTGTTTTAAGGTCAAGCTCTTTCTTTCCACGTAAGGAATTGGCAAGCCCAGATTTATCCGCAACTTGGCTGAATTCATGGGTGCTGCATTCAGTAAGAGACTGGCACCTGGTAAGCTTGGTCGTTGTCTTTTCTGTTGACAAATTCAAAGCACTGCCTGTTTCAATCCAAGTTTTTTTATTCGACATCCTATCTTGATTATGGTCACCCAGATTGTCACAGCTGCTCCAAGGTTTCTTCTCCCTGCAAGTCATGTCAAACAGTACGAGATCCTCCTCCCCTGGTCCAAAAAACCCAGTCTGAGGTTGACGATCCATTGTATATGTCCAAGGATGCGAGGGTATGTGAAACTGACCTGTATCCATTTCTTTAGGGTTCCAGAAAGATTGTCCACGGTTATCCCAAGATACTCCTCCATTTGTTGCTGGTATGTACCCCTGGCCCGCGTGGTAGCATTCCTGAACTTGAGGAGTCGCCAGAGCTTCATTCAAGGCATATTCATTGAGCTGCTGCCAAAGGAGCGCCTCAATGAGACACTGATGCTCGTATAGTTCTGGGGGGATAACACCATGTTCAGCAAAGTTGTATAATAGATCCTGGTAACCATATTCATCAGCTGTACCATACAAAAGGCGCTGTATTTCCTCCAGGTAATGCTGCGCTGGATTCTGACAATTTTGAGAATATGGAGGTTCCTGACTAGCATTAACAGTCAAAGTGGTGGTCACACTTCCTGTGTTGGGTGGTAGAGTGGTAGTAGGAATTTCCTCTTTGTTCTTCTTGGGAAGTATTCGATCAAGAAAACCTTTTTCAGGTTCCTTCACAGATGTTGGAATATTGCTCTCACTTGGCCCTGACTTAAATATGGTGGACAGCAAACTAGGTGAACCGGTACTTGTGCTGGCAATTGCTTCATCATGAGTGATGGATTTTTCTTCAGGTTTGGATTTTTGCACCTCTTCAGTGGCACCAAATAGTCCAGAGAGAAACCCTTTCTGGGCAGGAGGTTTTGTATCTTTTTCCACTCCAGCATCCTGTGACTCTAGTTCTACCTGTTTTGCCCGCTGAATCTGTGGTCTCCCTTGTCCAGGCTTAACAGCAGCGGGACGTGCCTGTTGTGGTTGTTGTTGGTTTTTCTGACCAACAGGAAGTTGACTATCTGACGTCTGCTCTTCAGTTGTGGCTGTAAGCTTGTTAAAGAATCCCGATAGCAATCCCCCTGATTCAGCTTGAGATGGATTTTGGCCAGGCTTGTTTGGAGATGGATTTGTTTGTGTTGGTTGTTGCTGTGGTACTGTGTCAGATGATGCAAGCTTAAGAAAGCCAGAAAGCAAACCACCTGTTTGAGCAGGCTGCTGAGCTGTCCCCTGTGAAGGAGCAGGTTTGCTGGCCTGCTGTTGCTGTTCTTGTGCAGGATGTGACTGGTTAGGGGGCGTATTGTCCCCTATCTTGAAAAGGCCAGAGAGAAATCCACCTTGTTGGTTAGGTTGAGGAGTTTGTTGACTAGGAGCTTGGCCTTGACCTGGAACATTTGATTGGTTACCCTGTTGAGGTCCAGACTTTGACAGAGGCTGTTGTGGTGGATTGTCAGCGGGTGTCAGCTTGTTAAAAAGTCCTGATAGCAGTCCACCCTGCTGAGGTTCAGGTGCTGAATTGCTAGGCTGAGGAGGGATCTGATTTTGTCTCTGCAAAGGTTGTCTATTGTTATGCTGTGGATGTTGCTGGTTTGGACGATTTGCAGGTCGCTGTTGCTGAGGAGGAGACGGCTGAGCTGCAGAAAATAGCCCAGAAAGAAATCCCCCCTGTTGATTGGTAGGTTGTTGGGGTGCATTTCCTCCTAGTTTAGGTGCTTGTTGCTGGCCTGGTTGACCACCAGGTGGTGGTTGAGGAGCTCCAGTATCTGCAATCTTGTTAAACAATCCTGACAACATACCTCCAGGGCCACTGGGAGGCTGTTGTGGGGGAACCTGGTTCTGCCTCTGTAAGTTTTGCCTGTTAGTCTGCTGCTGGTTTGGCTGACTTCCTGGCGGTCCTGGCTGTTGTTGCTGTACTGGAGGTTTTTGAGTGGTATCAACAGCATCTGGAGCTCCTAAGCCAAACAAACCAGAGAGAAAACCACCCTGCTGCTGGGCAGGAGTCGGTTGTTGCGGTGGGGGCTTTTGTGTTTGGTTGGGTGCTTGGCTACCTGGTGTTGGTTGCACCGGAGGCGGTGTAGGTTCTACTGAGGTTATCTTGTTAAAGAGCCCAGACAGCATCCCACCCGGCTGTGGGGTTTGTTGATTAGGTTGACTGCCAGGGGCACCTTGCTGTTGCTGAGTTGGGGCAGGTAGTGTTGTCTCTGTGAATTTGAGCAGTCCACCCAACAGGCCACCTGACTGAGGTGGTGGTGCTGGCTTCTGAGGTGGGTCTTGCTGCTGGTCATGACCAGGTAGAAGTTGAGCGGTTGAGGGAGGAGTTTCTGTGGATTCCAGTTTAAGTTGTTGTCCTGACAAAAGACCACCTGGCTGACTTTCAGAAGCAGTACTTTGTGTATGCACTTCCTGTTGCTGGTCAGTCTGACCAGTCTGGGATCCTGATGCTTGAGAGGGTTGAGGCCCAGCCACACTATCAGAAGCTAATTTAAAAAATCCGGACAAGAGTCCCCCGGATTGGGTTGGGGGAGCTTGGGAAGCTGCCTGTGTTGGGGCACTCTGATCCTGCCCTGGGGTTTGCTTAAGCTGACTGCCTGGAGGCACCGAATGTGGTGGTGTTGCAGGAGCCTGGGCACTTGTTACATTATCAGCAAATTTCATAAATCCAGAAAGCAATCCTCCTGTTTGAGGCGTACCTTGTTGCCCCTGGTTGGGAGTAGGTTGTGAAGCAGGGGAAAACAAGCCTGAGAACAACCCACCTTGTTGTGGCTGACTCGCATCTGCTTGTACTTTGTTGCCACCAGACACATCTTCGGTTGATGCTAGTTTGAACAGCCCAGAGAACATGCCTTGAGGTTGCGGTTGGGCTCGGGGCTCTGGCTGAGATTTAGGCGTTGCCTTTTCTTGAGGCTGGCCCTGGATTTGATCCTTGGATGTGGAATCAATTTCAAGCTGGGAAGACTGGTCAATCTGAGCCGGTGGATCAGACAACACCTGTCCTGTGCCGGAATCTGTGCCTTCCTGTTTGGCCACATCAGATGATGTGACATCTGTGGCTGAAGGATTTGTTGGTTGTTGAGCTGGCTCAGTCGGTGGCGCCTTGAAAAGGTTAGAAAACCATCCTGTATCCACATTCCCTTTGGGCACACTATCAAGGAGTGCTGCACGGCTTGGAGATGGGGTTCTAGCAGTGGTAGGTGGAGCAGCCTTTTGATCAGCACTGGGATCTTCACCGGATGCAAATTTCAGAATCCCTGAGAGCATACCTCCCTCTGCTTTGGGCGGCTGTGGTGCAGAAACATTTTCAGAAGAGAAGAAAGGTAGTTTAAGTTTACTGCCAAGAAATGACTCCTCTGCAGGTTTTTCCGTTTTTAGATCTTCTGACGACTTAAACATGGAGAACATGGAAGGGGTTGGGGAGGGTTCTTCCTGGGAGGCCTTTTCAGGAGGAGCTGTAGAGATGAGGGAAGTAAAGGATTTCTTAAAAGGGCTGAAGAACCCTGAGTCTTCAGCAGTGGCTTCACCTGGTGGCTTTGTGTCCGATTTTGGCTCAACAATTGTTGGTGTCAGTCTTTGCTGAATGTCTAGGAGCTCACCAGAAGACTCCGTTTCTGGAAGAAGCTCAACTGATCCACTTCCTGTATCGGGAAGAAGTTCTACTGATCCACTACCCGACCTTTGAGCGGAGCCTGGTCTCTCCGGACTCCTGGATCTCTCTATAGATTCACTGCGTTGTGGAGATGCACTCCTTTGCACTGGTGGCTGGGGTGATGTTTCTCCAGAGGACGGCTTACTGGAGAACAGCCTCATGGGGCTAAGCCTTCCTAACATTGAGTCAACAATAGAGGTAGATTCCTGAGTTTGCTCACCACTGCCTTGTGTCTCAGACCCTGGTGTTGCGCCCTGGGTACTCTCCTGTGGCTGGATGGGATCTGAGGACTGAAAAGGCAGAAGAGACTGAAGGGAAAATTTCTTCTCAGTCGCCGGCTCCTGAGGGGCAGGAGGAACAACTGCCACTGGGGTAGGGCTACCAGCAGATTTGGGGATGAAAGAGAGAAGTTTGGAAATGCCCGACTCTGTCTGAGGGGGTTGGGGGGAGGTGGATGGGGTTGGACCTTCAGGAACTTCAGAGGCCTCTGCGGGCTTGGAACCTGTTAAGGTGCTGAACAAGGAGCTCATGGCATTTTTCACCCCAGCTATGCCCTGCTCTACAGCAGTGTCTTCTTTACTTTCAGGTGGCTTCGCCTCATCACTCTTGGCCTCATCACTTTTGGCCTCATCACTCTTGGCCTCATCACTCTTGGCCTCATCACTCTTGGCCTCATCACTCTTGGCCTCTTTCATTTTCACAACAGTTGGCAATGCGGGCAGTTTTCTCCTCGGCGACTTCGGCAATGTTTCAAATTTGTTGATTTCATCCTCTTTCTCTGCCAGGTATTCCGATACAGAGTGAACCAAATTCTGAAGTTCATCCATAGTGTCCACGTATTCGTCATGCGGCTCATCCACTGGAGACAACGCCTGATCTTGTCCAGGGCCTGCCCTTCCCTTACCCCAATAGCCTTGTGCTCCGTAAGGCGACACGTACTTGTCTGGGTAGTAGTAACTTTCGTATTCATATGTGACGTCTCCCTCAATAAAAGTCAGGTCATCTAGCTCCTCCTCCGACCCAAAGGAGAACTGCATCTCGTCTGACCCAATAGAACCATACTCACTCCGGGCCCTAATTATCGCAGCCTCTTCTCTGGCAGCCTCCGCCTCCCGAAAGGCAGCATAGCTTTCTAGCGTGCCCTCTAAAGCCGTCTTGGCCCACAACCTGGTCTTATACAAAAGACTCTCGTTGTCTCTTTGCTGTTGTATTTGCTTTACAGAAGGAATGATGTCAATTTCAGGTGGCGAGATCTCATCCTCAAAGCTTCCCGCCTCTTTGTAAACAAGACGCACCTCCCCGCTGCCAAAGCTGCGGCTCTTCCTCCGGGGTCCACCTGTCTCGTCGAGTTCCTCCGGTCCTTCATCGAGCGACCCCGCGTCACACTCCACCGTCTGGTAAAACCTGCTCCCTTTGGACTCGCTCGGGCTGTTGGATATGCGATAGATGATGCTCTTGTCCTCGTCCTCCCAGGTCTTCTGATCCTGGTCCAGGTAGTCGTCCAAGATTCCACCGTCCGGCACGTTGAACTTCCTCTCCCAGTCCTCCACACCCATCCCAGAGTCGACAGGGATGATCTGGACGCCACTCTTCCTGCGAGAACGTCTACCATCAGACAAGAAACATGACAGGTATCATGCAGGAAGGAGTGGAAATGCAAGGAATGCAGTTGCAAAAGAAAGAAGGAAAACAATAGTTAGCGGTGAATACAAATACGAATCCATGGCACAACAACAACAACAAAAGGCGTATTTCAAAGTTAATGAGATGAATGTGTATGTACTGTAAGTGCATGGTTGTGGTAACAAAACAAAGCTTTGCGTGAATGGTTGTAATGATTGCAATGATGCTCTTTAGTTGTGAAGGGAACAAGAAACAACCCAATCTCTATCATTTAAGAGCATAGGTGACCAAATACAACTTTCAGAGCTCAAGGTTAAATATACAGGTTCAGGTTCAGGCAAGTAGAAAAAAAAATAGTAGCACCTTAAGATATATTTGAATTCTCAGCCTTTCAACCGGTTTTTACAGTTGAGAAGCATTACGGTTCCACTGTTGTGCTCCATAATTCGATGACTCTGTTACGAACAGCAAATCAATCAGGTGTCACCGTTCCAGTGTGTTTGTTTACCTGTGTTGTCTGGGTTCTCTGTAGTCCAGTTCATAGCTCTGTACAGAGTCCGTCTCCCTGGTCAGGCTTTGGTGCTGTAGCCTGTGGCCAATGGGGTACTGGTGCAGAGAGGAGTTGGGTTGGGGTGTGGTGTGGTATCGTGGAGGCCGGACGCCAGTCTCACTGCGGTAGTCACTGTCACGATCCTCCACCGCACTGTCGTGGTCATCCAAGGCTGGGATAAGAGGAAACACAGGATTAAAGAAGGGGAAATACACATATTCACCATGTTTAAATAAAGTTCAGACGGTTTTATAAAGATCTTGACCCAAACACCAAAACAATCCATAAGACAATCTGTTTCGATAGTTGAAGGGTTTTGTTTCCCATCTTCATGAAAAACAGTACCAAGAGAAGAAAGTGGAGTTCTGAAAGTTCTCGGCGATCTATAAATTAATTAACGCAAACCTCCCCATTTCTTCTAAATCTAAAATATTTGAGCATGCTTTTTGATGTTAGATTAGCTGGAGAACTTGTAGCAATATCAGCATAATTTTCCTTGAGTAACATAGGAGGACCTCTTTTTAAACCATAGGGTTAAGAAAGTAAAGGGAATATTCTAGTAAGTACAGTAAACCTGCAGTGTATCTCATTATCTTAAAATGGCCTTAAGACGATTTACTTTAAAGTACCAGGACTCTGAAGCTCAGCTTTAGACTACAGAGAAGGAACCACACAACAAACTTTCTACCTGAACTTGATTAAACAAGGTGGTCATGTACGAAGAAAAACACCTGTCCATCTGGGATTCCCCAATAAATTGAATTGTTTGCTCAAATCGTTAATGATGCATCCCTACAGAAATGTAAATGTATATAATTCAGGAATCATGTGTGTAACATTCTGAACTATCAGCCCAGACAGCACACCGTACTGCTCATATGATGGTATGCATTTGCCTGTTTATATCCAAATATCCTAACTCAGTGTCCCACGATCAAAACGGGAAGTTTCAGAATTTGCTGCAATCTACAGTATGTTGGCTCTCTCTAGTGGTCTGCAGCTGCAATGGGATGGACAAGGTAAGGCAGCTGGAGACCCAACAGTATTACTTTAAATACTGGTCAAGGGTCGCTCTATAAGTAAGCAAATGACTCCATGTGTCTTTGTCATTTGAACATGCTCAGATATAGCACAACACATTCACAGACATGACATACTCGTAAGTGAGAAAGCAAGAGGAAAAATTCGGATTAAAGGCCCGTGCATGCATGAATAACAAGGGAAAAGACAGGACGAAAACAGAACTGGGGAAACGTCAGATTTGAGTTGTGTACATACTCTGTTCGCTCCATCCGAAATAACTCCAGCTGCCTTGACGGCACGGAAGCAAGAGTTCAAATAGCAGAAGCAAGAAGGTGGGCAAGGAAAGTGAAGGGGTGTTTAAACAATACACCATTGATATCCAAGGGTATAAACTCTCTTGATAAAGGAAATTCTGAAAGTATTGCAAGAGGTGACACAGGAAAGAAATCGAAGGAGGATGACGTGACATGAGACTTAACGGCCGTCCCCGGCCAAAACGACAATGACAAAATGCTGGGTGAGTAAACGTGCCACATGACAGACACACAATGGTCAAAGGTGGAGACGGGGGAAACGAGGGATGTAAAATGCTGGGGAAAGAATGATAAAAAGCGATAATGTCGAAATAATGGAACACTCCCATTGTGGAGTACACACACACGGCTCCCCATTGATATACAATACAACAGTTGAACTACAGTTGAAAAATTATGAAAAAAATCTAAAGAATCCATGTTGACAGATTGCAATCAAGTACTCAAACATGCAATGGAAAATGTGATAACCCTGTCCCAAAACCAGGATGTGTCAGACTTACAGCACTGAGAAGGTGCAGATGCCATTCTCCTTCTCTGAACTTCCTCCTGTAGTGGATACTGGAGGATAAAACAGTGACACTGTGATTGTTGTAGTAGCCATTTCACACCACAGGGTGGCAGACACACGTTGGAATGGCACGACTTGGTTACATCTCCAGATTAAATCTCCTTCAACTTCACACAAAGTGGGCATGAACTTTTAAAGAGATCATGAGAAAATATCATTCTGCCGTTGGGCTCCAAAATGGAAATGAAAATAATAATAAATGACATTCTTCATGTTGCAAAATTATTAAGTGATTTAACACCACTGCTTCGTAAAAGCAAGAAGAAATTGGAAAAAATAATTGCCCCCGAAAACATAATTGAGTGAAAATAACTGTGAGCACAGTGGACTTGCCTCATCGTGTATCCGCATGGCATTGATGCGCTCCAGCTTACTGGTCCAGTATTGAGCCTCATCATCTGGTATATCTGATGTGGGAGAGAGAGGGAGGGGGAGGGAGAGGGAGAGGAAGAGAGGGAGGAGAGGAAAAGAGGAAGAGAGGGAGAGGGAGGGAGAGACAGACAGAGAGAGAGAGAGAGAGAGAGAGAGAGAGAGAGAGAGAGAGAGAGAGAGAGAGAGAGAGAGAGAGAGAGAGAGAGAGAGAGAGAGAGAGGAGAGAGGGGGGGGGATAAGAAAGCGAGAAGGGGATGAAGGCTCTGCCTTCGAATTACAGACAAACTAGCATCCATGTGTGCTGACCGACCGGCACAGGAACAAACACTGTCACTTTGAACAGACACACTGTTGGTGCATGTCAATGGCTTTGGCCTCGAAGAGTCAGCCAAACAAGGGAGAATCCAATCTTATCTCCATCTTCAGGCTCCGACTCGTCGGTCAGACAGCTTAGGCCGATAACTTAAAAGTCCATAATGGCGCCACAGAAGTGCTAATGTGGTGTTAGCATCCAGCCCCTATGGTACATTTGGTACACAATTCCCATGGTGTCAGACTGCGCGTGCGTTGAGGCATGCGTACCAAAGGGAAGCTCAAAGCGGGTGTCCAGCAACACCTGGTGAGGCGTGGGGTTCGCGGTGCCATAGATCTCATCCTCCTTCATCAGAACCTCAGAGTCCAGACATGCCCATTCCCCCGGTCCTTCCTACATGGAGACGGACACCCAGAGAGGAGAGAGGACGGGGAGGGAGAGGGGGAGGAAATGAGATAAAAGGAGCCGTGGAAGAAAGGTAGAAACAGGGTTAGATAAAGGACACAGACAGAGAGGTGGAGAGAAAAAGGAGAGCTGGGAGAGGGAGGAAGAGAATGGGAAGGAGAGAACGCTTGCGTGTGAGCGTGTGAGCCTGTACCTCATCTGATTGGCGAATGGTCTCCAGGGGGATCCATGAGGTCCCAATCATGGTGTCCCAAATGAGACCTTTGTTCCACAGCTCCACAACCAACCCAGACTCCTGATCTCCGCTGATCTCGCTGGAAAACACACACACACACGCACACGCGCGCACGCACGCACGCACACGCGCACACGCGCACACGCGCACACGCACACACGCACACACGCACACACGCACACACGCACACACGCACACACGCACACACGCACACACGCACACACACACACACACACACAGTTTAAACTGACATTAGAGGCATTCCACAACACATTCTTCCAAGATTTAATGACAATTCAGCCAGTAAAAGGCTGACAGGGAAAATAGGCACCACAGATTCAGGGAGTCAGGTGGCTGAGCGGTGAGGGAATCGGGCCAGTAATCATAAGGTTGCCAGTTCGATTCCCGGCTGTGCAAAAATGACGTTGTGTCCTTGGGCAAGGCACTTCACCCTACTTGCTTCGGGGGGAAGCAAGTAGGGTGAGTCCCTGTACTTACTCTAAGTCGCTCTGGATAAGAGCGTCTGCTAAATGACTAAATGTAAATGTAAATGTAGATTATCGGTGCTGTCACTCTTTCATTCTCTCTGTCACTCTCTGTCTCTACAGTGCCCCTAATGAATTCTTTCTCCCTTATTAGGCTGGGGAGCGTGCGGTGGCTGTGGCCCTCACTGAGAGCTGGTCTGAAATTTGCATCCTTAAGCATCTGATCAAATACCAGCAATCATATGAAGGAGGCACTGTGTTGGAGAGGGAGAGAGCAAGGGAGGGAGAGCGCCAGGATGGAGATAGAGAGAGGGGGAGGGAGAGAAGGGAGAGAGAGCTGGGATGGACATAGAGAAAGAGGGGGGAGGGAGGGGAGAGAGAGAGAGAGAGCTGGGATGGACATAGGGGGAGGAGAGAGACAGTGAGCAGGACAGCAGGGAGCGAGAGGGGGGAGGGAGGGAGCGAGGGATAGAGGGAGCAGATTAAATCGGCACACTTCAATACCTTCAGTCTCGCTGCCTACACACACACACACACACACACACACACACACACACACACACAAGTTGAGGGCCATGCAGGGAAAACAAAACTCTTGCAACTGAACCGAAGCGATGGATTTCAGCATCAATAGGGTTCAGGAAAAAAAAGTATATCCATCATAATATTGTCTTTTAGAAGTGTCTAGGTGGTGTCTAGGTCTATAAAGCGTACATTTCCGGCGTTACGGTCGTCTGGGGTAATGGCATGACACGCCACTTCCTATGTTTTTGGCCAAGCCTGTCCTAATATCATCAGAAACAGGAGGCCTGATAATCTATTGTTGACTAAATTACATTTACATTTAGTCATTTAGCAGACGCTCTTATCCAGAGCGACTTACAGTAAGTACAGGGACATTCCCCCAAGGCAAGTAGGGTGAAGTGCCTTGCCCAAGGACACAACGTCAGTTTGCATGACCGGGAATCGAACTGGCAACCTTCGGATTACTAGCCCGATTCCCTCACCGCTCAGCCACCTGACTCCCTACAGACACGGAAGGTTTGGAACAGCTCTGTCACGATGACAAACCTGCCCTCAGCCCCAGACACTTCTCCTCCCCGCCGTAGAACATCTCCTCTACAGCTCAAGCCCACACGAGATTGGAGTGGAACCAAAAGAGCTCCCATGCGTACACAGTGGATGTGCTTGTTTGAAATAGTATATTAGGATGTACTTCAGCTTATTACCCGTTACGCTGATTGTTTCACGAAGACCCCCATAAGACAGAATGAATGAGAGGGAGTTAGGCAGCACGAGAGGCTTGTTAACCCAGAGAGCAGCAGGCTCAACACTACTCTTATTGCCGTCTTGGTAACCACACACACACACACACACACACACCAGTTATCTTTAGTGCGTGTGCCTTCCCATATATATGATTCCTGTGGTACCAAAGACTTGGACAACAGTGCAGGTACAGACGGCAATGCCAACAGTTAAAACTTTATGAAGTAAATGGCATTTTCAAAGGTAAAGGACAGGGATCTATTTTTTCATATCGTTCTGGAACCACAAGCTAGAACACTGCGATCATCAAATGCAGGCCTATTAGAGGTCACCAGAAGCAGTCATAAGAAGATTGGTGATTCGGCCTTTGTCAATTACGCCCCAAAACTATGGAACAAATTACCCATAAATATTAGGGAAGCAAACACTCTAGACATTTTTAAAAGACAGCTTAAAACCTACCTTTTTACCAAAGCATTTAAGTAATTATATCTCAAAAGGGTTTTCCTACTTTTAAAGTTGTTTTCTCTCTTGAACAGAGATCTTATTGGGATTTAGATTTTTGTTTGAATTGTTTATCACTTGTATTATTGTTTTTTATTGATTTTATGTAAAGCACCTTGAGCTACAATTCTTGTATGAAATGTGCTATATAAATAAAGTCTTACTTACTTACTTACAAGAAATGGAGTTTGCGTGTGCCCACCACTCAAAATGAGGCAGATAAATTGATTTCCAGAACTCATATCTGAGGTGCATCTTCCAGCAGGTCTGTGGCTGACAGCCCTTATAATGACAGACAGCCCAGCCACAGGGTGGGTAGGTGGGGGTGTGTGTGGGGGGGCAGACTGCAGACAATGACAGATTGTTCCTAAAGACATTCATTCCTGTCAGGTGTCAAACAGTCAATACGAGGGAAGCCCTCTACCTCAAAGAAAACGATATAAATTGTGAGACAAGAACGTATTGTTTCAAATCTTGACAGTAACCCGACTGGCACTGGGCTAATCGATCTTTCACACGACAAAATCTACCTAAAATATAGATATCCTCAAATCTAGGCTGTTCAATGAATATTTATTCCAACCTGTTGTTCAATGATTCAATATTGACAATTTCTACGCTTGAAAAGATAATGTGAGGTTGTCCAATTATCCAATTGTTTTGTGTTGCATACTAGATACTTTTTTAATACAAGCATGTCGGAAAGATAATCAGATCAGTAATCAGTGATTCAACTCGCTTCATGCTTTCCAGATTGGAAAGCATTTTTGAATTCTTCATTCTTGTATGTACATGCCACTAAAAACGATATTTGAGAAATGATATGAGATGATCGAGGGATACTGAGTAACTCGTACCAAAGAGCATCTCAGCTTGATAGAAAAAGCAGAGTGCAGAACGACAGAGCTCAGTTGCTTTTGCATGTCCAACATGTCAAAAAACATATGATAAATTAATTTGACTACGAAAATTCGAATTGCACATGAGATTGTCATCTGATGTCTGTGAAATGGACCCATTTATGCTTCTGTATTGAGTTCTGTTGCACAGGCTCAGACAACTGATTGTCTGCTATCCTACCCGTGGGATTAGTGAATGGTTAAGGTTAGGATTAAAGGTCAGGTTGAAGTTCCCCTGAGCAGAGTAATATCCACCGGTTAGCGACTCTAGGCTGCTGTCAACCTGTGTGTGGCATCACTGCTGTCACCTCTGACCCAAATACCGGCATCTGTTGCATCAAATGCTCCACATCCAGACCAGCTAGGCTCAAACGCATCCTGTATCTGCCTGGACTCTCTCTACTTGGCACTTAGTGGTTCCTAAAACAGTATCCTCAACAGTATCCTCAAACCATAAACCAAGTAGCTCAGCAACTGCTATTATATAAAAAAAGGGGGGCATTTCTGATCAAATATACCCAGAAATGTTAACTGTCGAAAGTCCTTACTAAATGTTAAGAGTTTTGAGTTTAAATGTAAAATGGACTTCCCGTGCCTCATGCTGTGAACTGTGACAGACTATAATTAGAGCTGTGATTAATTATCAAGACCACGCCTACACAGCAAAGCCATGGAGAGCTACGGCAGAAAACGAGTTTGGCGGAGATGAAGGATTTCATGTGTCACGAGGAGAATGTGCCAACGGTTCCTCGTTTGAAAGGATTTCTCACACTTTTGTTCCTCTGCCTCTTTAAGCACTCTGACCCTCTCCCTCTCTCCCTCCTGTCAAACTCTCCTTTATCTTTCCTTGCCGTCTCCTATCTTCTGTAGCCCCCTCCCCCACCTCCCACCCCCCCCCACCGCCCACCCCCCCCCCACCTCAGCAGTTTTTTCTGTATTTCCTCTGTCCGTGCCCACAGTCACCCCATCACTCCATTCCTTCTGTCCCATGACCATCCTTCAATCACACTCCCATTATGCTTGTCTCTTTCTCTCGCTCTTTCTCTGTCTCTGTCCATCTCTCTCGGTCTCACTTTGACTCCTTTTCCCTCTCCCGCTCTCTGTCTCTCTTTTTGGAGTGTGTGTGTGAGTGTGAGTGTGTGTGTGTGTGTTCAGTAGGGGTTAGTCCAGATTGGCCGTGTGGCGGGGCTGCTAATCCCCCAGCCGGGGACACTCCCCCTGTCCACCAGTCCTCCGCTACGTCACACAGCGAGGTGGGCAGGCGCGCGCACACACCGCGCCTCCTGGCCTCATCCAGCTTAGTACGGCCACACGTCCGCCCTCTCTACAACACACCACTGACCCACTCCGCTTCCACTCCACTACGGCCGTTCAAACGACCTAGCCGTCCTGCGCCGACAATGGGCGTGAAAACGGAAACACAATGCGTTTTCACCTGGCAAGAGTATTATTCGCCAGTCCTCCTCCTCCCTCCCGCGCCATTCCGGAACACGACTTCCAACTGGGACACTCAGTAGGTACAGACTCCACTCTTCCCTCTCCCTTCCCTACCCGCCGAGACAAACAGCTGCTAATGAGGCTATTAGCTAATTAGCCCATTATCATCCAGCTAGTTCTCTGAGACCCCGGGGCTTCTATCAGTCATGGCTGTGGAGCCTTCATGGAAACCATCGTGCCGTCCACTGTCATGTTCTTCTGCTGCAGGTTGGTAGATGCTGGGAAGAGACAACAAGGTGACCTTTCATCTTTGAGGCGACCGCATAGAGGCCAGGACAGAAGAGAGCCCCGAGCAGGCAGCTGGGAGACGGCAGCATTGAAGGAGACCGTCCGCGACAGTGTAGAGAAAGCTAACACGGAGAGATCAACATAAGAGTGATAAGAGATCCAAACAAGAGACAGACCAACAAAGACCGCCTAAGGAGGATTCACGGAGATAGTGAGGGGATAAAAATGAGGCGAGAAGTGAGGATTGGGTCAATTTGGATGCTTGTTCTAAAATAATCATTTTTCAAACACACACAGCTAGGTGCCCACAAAGAGTGAGGGAAGATGTAAGTACGAGTGGGTTGCCAAGTACATATATGTATACATTGATACTGTTTAAAGTGTGTGTGTGTGTGTGTGTGTGTGTGTGTAGGGAAGATTTTCCCTGTGTGACCCCATGTTCTTGGCATCATTGACCTCTGTATACCTGCTCTTTCTGTTCCTTTTACAGCACAATACATTCACACAAAACAGGGAGTTGCGATTAACTCCAACAACAGCCCCTCGCAGCCTTTCTTAAAACGGCAGGGTCAGACCTTCAATTCAACAAAGATAAATCAGAGGTTAGCACACGCAAACCAGCAGCAAGACACAAAAGGGCAGAGAAACTGTACCCAATCTTCCAAAATAGAACCGCAGTGTAAAAAAAAAAAAAAATGAATGTCTCCACGTCATAGGGCAATGAAGTAGATGGAATGGCTGCCAACAGTATCGCAAAGTGAGGTCATGAAGATGGAGTACACTCTCCCTACACTTTGAGCAGGGCCAGAGGCATCTATACACATACTGTACTGTCCCTGGCTAAGTAACGGAGCCATGTCTACTGCATCCACTGTCCAGAATCCACTCGGCTTCTCATTCAATTTAGATCTAGTCATTTGTTTTTACCAGTGGAGGCCTTCCATGCAATTTCACTTTCAAATCTGTTCCACCGGCTCTGCAAATGTCCACTTAGGAGGCTGTTCCTTGCCTGGAGTAGAGGGAGACGGGAGGTCTCTCCCTGCCTGCACACACACACACACACACACTCCGGACACCAATTTCTTCCATTCACTTGTCTCTCTGTGTCCATTCAGATTGGATGACTTGCATGAAAAATATTCTCCCCGGGAAGTGACCAGGTCAAAAGCCACAGCATCAAGATTTGGCTTTTGACTTTCAAGGTGATTGTAGTCAAGAATTGGAATTCAAATGGTTTTGTAAAAGCCAACATATTCCATCAGACATTTTCAGAGTTTGGCCTCTAGAGACCAAAGTCAACATACGCTACACTGCAGACTGGGCCATGTGTCCTTTTGGTCTTAAACAAATCACTAGGTCCTACTAGGTATTCCAGTTCCCCAATCGGAGGATAAATCCAAACCACTTGGTTTACCCTTGTCAAAGTTGATATCCTGACATGGGACTAGCAAGTAAACATTGCTACAGCATACTTACAACATGAAGTCCTGTTCCCAACATGGCTGGTCCCCTCTTACTGTGATGGTGGTGCTCTTGACGTTCTGCACCTTCAGAGTCACGTAGACGTTGAACTTATCTGCGGAAGAGATGGGACAAGAACAAGAACCATGACGAAAGCTTTAAACGATAATGCCTCAAGCCAAAGGGAATCACTGTACTGGACATTGCTGTATCGTATTTCTTTCCTTACATTGCACAGGCCCTTAAATATACTTGTTTGGACAAACCCATTTCAACATTGTTATAACTTAGTAGAGAGTGGCAAGTAGAGAGAGGATTGAAGTGTTGAAATAATGCGTCAACCGCTTGACAAGCTCAGCTCGACAAACCAAAATATCAAAAGTCAACCAAAAAAAGTCACTCAAGTGTCTTTGAGACCACCTCTCTTTCGGCGCCTCCTTTTCCCCAAACACCGGGTTGGTATCTCCCAAAAGGAGGTGCATTTTCCATCTGTCTCCATGACCCTGATTAAAACCAAGTCAATAGATTTGAAGGGCCAGAATGGCGGAGCTAGGGGCGCCCGGTGCATCATGGCACAATGGTCTGAGAGCTATCGAGATAATTGGGAGCGTATTTGAAATGCCACTGGTCTGAATGCGTCGTCCCTCCAGAGGAAGGGGGGAGCCGTAGACAGCGGGCCCCTGGGGGCTCCCAGAGCGACAGCGCGGTGGGAAAGTCATTTACCAGCTCATTTGCCGACAAATTTCAATTTTCCCCAACGTGAGGGTCAGGGGAGAGGCTGAGCCGGGCCCAGACTCACAGAGGCTGGAATGTTCTATTCAGGGGAAAGTTTGAAAAAGAGTGCAGCTTCTCTAAAGTGGAACGAGATATTTGTCGCAGGTCGGGATTTGTTGCAAGTCATCGTTAGTAACAAGGCAAGTTATCGTTGATGCTTGAGGGGTTCAGTTTAGGCAGGCTTGAGAATTGAAGCAAAAGCACAAGTGCTGTCTGAATATTCCTAACATCATATACATCCAGTCCAGATTTGTTTTCCAATAACAGCTAGACAGCATCATCACCTCATCTCTCACTGCTTTTGTAGCCTGACTTGGATAAGAGCCTAGATCTTGTGGTAAAGATACCTGCTTTTCCAATGAGCTGGTGTACACTGACAGTCACAAGCAAGGCTGGTATTGGGTCATGAGGTGTTCACTTTCATCCTGATTGCAACTTTCTGTGAACATCTCTGGTTGTTCATTAGTAAAGAGCAATGATTACAGTGCTTGTGGGCCTAAACCGCATGTTAAAAAAAAATGACACACGGCATAAGGATTTTATTCTAGTCTGTTAATTACAAACATCAGCAAATCTATGTCCACATCAAACAATTTAGTCTTTAAGTATAGTACTTTAGGAGGAAAAACCTGGTTATAAGTGATACATCCAAAAAAACTGAGAAATGCTGTAAGAACACTGGATACAGGCTACCTGTCAGAGCAGGACAAAGTCCATCCTTGTGATGTACTGCTGTACCTCAATAGAATTGTGTTTGTCTATGATGAACAACAGCAAATGTCCCCAATTCAATTATTTAATAAAAAACAAGCAAACTTAGAACCATGGTCTTTTATGGAAATGTCTTGATATCGACCGCTCCACAGATCTCAATTAAATTTCACGGTAAAAACAAATAAAAAAACGAAACCCAATCTTTCTTAGGGACAAATATCATCTTTAAAGCTCATTAAAGAGAGGGCAGATATTAAGAGGAAGAAAACTCAATCAAGTAGGATTTCTGAGTTCAGAATTCACAAATGGAAAAAAGCAATAATTCAACTCCCTAGGACAAAAGACAGACACAAAAGAAATTGCAATATAAAAAATGTCTCCATTCTCCAAAACATTTACATACTTTGTCCATTTATAGGAAATAATGCCATTAGATCCTAATGTAAGCTCATAAAAGATGGCATTTTAAAGAGTGTATATTAATTTTAATCATAAAATGCTGGTCTGAACAGATTCGGCCTGTATTAAAGCTATTGTTTTGTGGTCTTATTACAATTTACAATCTTCCCACCAGAGATGACCACCCTCAATCTGTTTAATACTTTAGATTTTGAGTAGGGAAAATAGTTGAGATTAGATCCATTTTTTATAATAAAAACAACATACTTTGAGGTCAAAAGGACCTTCTTCCAATGACTGAGTGGTGCCGATTTGTTCATGTTTATCAATCAGCGGCTTATGTGATCAGTCATGAATCTGTGAGCCTTATCCAGACTTTATCATTAGGGATGGGGGGGGGGGTGAAATGTATAAAATTCAGTATTGCGATTGTTGCATGTTGTGTGATATTTATATCATCACGCTGACACCCACATCTGACACCCACATACATTTTTCGATTTATAGTTTGGCAACTCTTGTTTTTTCTGCCCTTGTGTTTATTTAAACGTGAAAATCATGGAGGAGAATGACACCAGAGAAGACCTTTAATATTTTACTAAATTGTACATACAGTATAACAATACATCTTGAATCACAGCCAAGTATCGCAATAATATTCATCATCATGGCACCAGTCCAAATGGACAGTCTTCAAGGAAGACCAAAATCTTGATATCACTGTTAATGTAAATTCATCAATTCTATAATTACATGTGATAATCTGAAGGAATTAATTCTTTACCAAGAGTCCATCCGAAAGGAAAACTATGCTTGAATTAATCAAATGTGAATTAAAATGAACAATATGCAAGATAACAATCTGGTTGAAATAAAGAGAATAATAAAATAGTATCACTTTGTAAAATGATAGTGAAAGAAACAGAAGAGAAGTTTTAGAAGTCTAGCAGTGTATTTAGATTAGGTGAGATGATGTGCAGTCTCAGAGAATTGGTCCTTGGTCATATGAGCCATGTTTGAATAGCCCACCAACTACTGTTGAGACCAACCGTCTCAACAGTCTCTGAGGTTGACAGGGATGCTAGGGCAGACAGGTAGTCCATGGGTTTTCTTCCAAGTTCACAATTTTGTATTTCGTCAAGTCATTACATTTGATTCATTTAGCTGAAGCTTTTATCCAAAGTACAGACTGTGCATGTACAAAGTACAGCAGGAGATCACATACTTCAGATCCTAGTGGGGGATACTGCCAAGCACAATGGGAAGTCCCTGGATGTGAAGAAAAGGTTCTCGTCTCACAGCTCGACGTCCTAAGAACTGAAATGTTTTCAGGACTTGTTTGGTGCAGACATGTCATCTAAAAACAAGAGGTCAGGCAATCTAGCAAATTTTCATTAATTATGTACCATGAATTATCACTTCCTTCCCCTCTAATTCCCTGCACAAACCTCTTATTTTTGCCCAAAGAAGAATGACAAAAATACTGAACTAGTTGTAATTGAGATACTATACTTCATGCAGTCCAACTGTAAAATAAACATAATCCTCCAACATATACTACAGTGACTGCATATTCACATAAGGCAAACATTTCAACCATTTTAAATTGAGCAATTCAAATCTAACAAAGTAACCTAAATATCTACACCAGCTTGCCACTTGAAAATGCTAATTTGCATGAAAGCGCCACATTAAAACAGCGTAAAGTGATTTATAAAGTCATTATCATCGGAGGACATTTTAGCGCAGGACAAAAGACACTCGCAAAACAGTCAGAGAGAACGTGGGAAAGGTAATGGGAAAACGTAAGTAAGCAGGGGAGCTTTTGAAAAGTGAAAGGCTCTTTACTTTTCAATTCCAGTCCAACGTATTTTCCTCACTCCGTGGCTTCTCTTCAACAGAGAGCCTTTGAGGTCGAGTACAGGTCCCCGACAGGCAGCAAAGTTGCAGATACTGAAACCTGCCCTCTTATCCATAAAGGAAATATCCCAGACTGATTAATCCAGTCAGGCTTGTTAGGGAGTGTGAAAGGTCAGCTATATCACTTCATATTTCCTGGCATCTGAGGCATTGTGTGAACTTTTAGGTGACTACTGTAAGCACTGGGTGTGTCTCTCCTTTCTATTTCATGCACAGCAAGTGGGCCTGTTCAAACTACACAGAGGAAGTGTGTGATGACCAGACAGCTAATCCTTGTTTGATTACGTTTCTCAAGTACCCCTCTCTGCGTGGGTGTGTGTCTGGCTATGTGCACACCTGTGTGTCTGTGTGTGTGTGTGTGTGTGTGTGTGTGACCTCATCTCCCCTCCTGAGGAACCACCAGTAGACAAGGCTCTGCCAGTTTGCGCCTCAAAAAGAGGGAGGCGAAGTCATGGAACTGATGGAGAAGGTGAAACGCACAGACGCAAATGGAGGAGAGGAGTGACTGACAGTCGGGGGTTCCTGATCAGCAGTAGACTTCCTGTCCTCCCCTGGACTTCCAGCCCCTCTCTACTGCGCTTTGATTACATGCTTTCTCCTCCACAGGAAATTACACTTGCTCAAAAATAACAGCCAACTGTGAGGGTCATCAGGGTGTAGGGAAACTGACTAGAATCAAATCCAGTCTCCTGAAATAGCAGGTACTTAGTCATGGATATATTTATCTAGGGGTGCTAAATACTGACAAATACTTGATGTTGCTCCTCAGCAAATGTGTCTATTGTGTACTGTATGTACAGTACACAAAAAAGTGTACAAAAAGAAGGAATTGCAGTTCTATAGTTCACTTTTCAGTTCACCAAGGTTTTCTATAAAAATCCTCTTCAAGTCAGAAAGAAAAATGTGGGCAAACAGGATATATTTTGCAACTCCCTCATTTTACGTGTACAATACTACACATTATGCCTCGTCGAGGTTCAGCCATGGGGGGGGGGGGGGGGGGGGGGGGGATATCTTGGAAGTGCATAGGGTGGCTTTGAAAACGTTTAAACAGGCACCATGACAGAATATCATCCTCACTACAACACAGAGGGTTAGCCAGAGCTGAAATGAACAAAGCCTTCACACTGACGGCTCATTGTAATTTCATCCATCACCCAGCGCATGGCTGTAATGACGAGCCAGGCAGGGGGTGAGGGGGTTAATCATAGCATAATCCATCATTCTGTTAAGAGGGTTGCCAGGTTTGTGATTAGGAGGGGGTGGGCAGAGGGATGGCATGATATGGACAGCCCTATTTCCTGCAGGAAAAGGGGGTTAGTGGGAGAGGCTGATTAATCGTTTATTTACCATCCTGTCAGTAGTCGCCTCCAAACTGTGTTGGTTTCCTTCATTCCCACTGAGGATTTTTCCCTCTCAGAGATAAAATAATATACAATTTGGTCTTGGAGAACTTCCTACTGAGAGCTGAGAATGCTTGCTGTTTATTTCTGTACTGTTTGAATGGACTGATGGAAGTCCCTTCCAAGTTGAAACTAGATTTGTCTTTGCTCTCGGATGAGACCAACAACAGCCTTCCTCTAGGGCTCAGGGAAACAAACCAGCATATAAAAGAGACCAACAGAGGAACATTTAGGCTGATTCACTGCTGTGAAGAGGTTGGTCAATACGGTGAGTGAGCTGGACATTCCACCATGGTTAGTGAAACTGATTACCTTTCTGTTCCTCAGATTACCAACTTCTTCTGAGGGGAAACAGAAGAAGAAACCAGTTTGTCATGTCCACTCAAACTCACCCTCAGAGCTTGTAGGTGAAGAGTGCAAAATAAAAACACAGGGAGAGGCTGGGATGAGAAGCAAGGAGGACTAGATGACTGTTCCATCAGGCCACATCCCAGCATGCAGCAGGGCCTGCCAGGGAGCAACCATCTTCATTCATAATTAAGGGACGATGACTCATATAAATAAACAAGGTATACAGTCGGTCAGGCGCCAACATTGCTGCATGGCAGACTTGGGTGGGCTGGCATTTAAGGAGCTGTCTTCTACGGTGACAGATACTAGATTATGATGGAAGTTGCTGCTGGGGAGAAGAACCTCAGGAGAAGATGATTCTAGAGAACAATGTTCCACATTCCCCTTTATGCCCAAAGGTTATCTGTAAGAACAACCAATCAGACCACATCTTGATCCTTGCTTATCAACGAATGACTACCAATGCGACAGTAAGTCACGCGATGAGGTGTGAGAACCAGCATGCAACAGCAACTCCAGTCTTCAGCTTATGGAGGCGAGGACGGGATATCTCCCAGCCTACAAGTGTCGACACAAATGACTGACGGTGAAGACGATCGTTTCCTCAAGTTCAATTTCCTTTGGAAATATCTCTGTGACATTCATTCTCCATGCCATCTCTCTGTTTGGGGTCTAGGTTTTGTCTTATCTGCCCTCTTTCTCTCTTCCTTCATCGTTTCATACTCTCACTTTTAAAAGGACCGGTCAGTTTCTCTTCTATATGGTTGTTGCACTCAAGCTATGAACCCTTCGGTCATTCAATCTCCAAATTCCATCTTTCACTGTCTCCCCCTCAACCTTTTCTCACATGCCTTTTTTAGAAACAGGGGAAATCATAGCGCTGATTTGGAATTGAATAAATATTCCCTCATGCAAATCTCCTCAAACACACCTCATCAACTGCACAGCTGAAGGAAATTCTGCCAGCAAGAATGACAATCTCTGAATCGGCCAAGTGTCAACATTGACTGTTTGGTCAGTATAAACAATCAGACGAGTTTACTGAGAAAAGAGCTTCATCTTCACAGTGAAGGTATGAAGTTTAGTACCGAAGACCTTGGATTTGATCAGCGAAACCAAATCCAAGTTTAGACTGAAGGGAATGAAGTGTAGGCAAAGGCTTTCAGACAAAGAGGACTTGAAGAGTGGACTTATTACAATAATCAGCCACAAAAAATGGCCACATTTCACAAAAGTAATTCAGACTGACATACAAAACTAGCCTCTTTAAAAGGAATCCCTCCCCTGGGAAGGTAGGCGAGGCTGGGGGGCTGGGGGGCTGGGGGGGGGGGGGGGGAGGGCGGGGGAAGGGGGGGGGGGGGGGGAGAGGGAGTCTTCTCATAAACCAGATCACCCTATTCCCCAAACTGGGGCATATGATAGCGATATAATTGATGTGGTTTATCTGACCTGAGACACACAATACAGATATACCTTATTATACTGTCAAAGTGTGTGTGTGTGAACAAACTTTGAAACGGTTTGCTCAGAGGCACAGTATGTCCCTGTAACATTTCAGCGGCGTGACATTCTCTGCAGGAGCACTGTTCCCTGCCATGCCGCGCGGCCACAAAAACAACCGGCCGATTCTTCATCCTCTCACGTCGTGCAATAACCATCTGACAGCTCTTAAAGACACCCATTCAAAGCTGTCTAATCATCGGGGAGCAGCCCTTCTCCTCCTCCTCCTCCTCCCGCACCCCCTCCACCCCCCCCCCACCAACACCCTGAAGGATAATGCTCTCCATCTCCTCTTTCATCTAAAGATGACATGCTGTCATTTTGAGTCACCAGGTGGCCCTTCGTCTCTGATGATCTATTGATTCCCCCCCCCCCTCTACCTCCAACCCCCCCCCCCCCCCCCCCCCCCACACACACACACACATCTTCCTTTTGACTTGCTTCTTCTCATTCTCCCGCTGTGCTCCCCTCAGGAAGTGAAGACACGAGTGAGGCACCAGCCGGGCCAGGAGTGGACACCAGGAAGGACAGACATGGAGGGAGGTGACACCAGACTAGGGAGGTGACGCCAGACTAGGGAGGTGACGCCAGACTAGGGAGCAGCCCCGACGGGGCGGAGAGGACCGGAACTACGGATTGGCGTGAGAGAAGACAGCCAGCGGCCATGTTCTTGAGTGATGGGCTCGACTGGACGCCGCGCTGCCCAAGCGAGGTCCAGTTCTCGGCCTCCCACTGGATCCCTGACCCTAACCTCTGACCTCTGAGATGTGTGTTTTTTTTCCCCATGCGTGTGCGTGCGTGTCGGTGGGAGAGTGTGCATTCTCTCTTACCTGGGGGGCCGTGGAGCTTGGCTTTTTTGACTGAAAGGAAAGAGAAAGAAAGGATACAGGTTAGCCCAATAACACTGTGTGTGGAAGAGCTTGCTTAGCCCCCAACCCCCAACCCCCCCCATGCAAAGCCAATAGAGCACTTGGAGAAAACGAGCTCTTAAAAGCTCAACTGGCTGTGAAGCTCTACGAATAGCAAAGATTTACCCCGGGCAGTTAGTTCAGCTAGGTGGGACATCGAATGTTAGGTGCTAGAGTCTGACTTAGTCTATTCTTATAACAATTAGTTTCGAACGACTCTTTCATTAGTTTAATGAAAAGCTACACCCCATTGACAGAAAACATCTAGATATTTTTGGGGCTATATCACTGACTCTGGCGTATGATTACTTTGTCACAGCCTTTGAGCCGGGCATGTAACAGTACAGATTTCAGATTATGTGGTTGTCATTACATACTAATGACAGTGGTAAGCCTGTTGTTATAGTTAATTGGTTTATTTCTACATACAAACACACATTATTTATTCAAGCACCTCACACAGACAGAGAGAGAGCGAGAGAGAGAGAGAGAGAGAGAGAGAGAGAGAGAGAGAGAGAGAGAGAGAGAGAGAGAGAGAGAGAGAGAGAGTGAGTGAGTGAGTGAGTGTGAGAAAAAGAGAGAGAGAGAGAAAAGGAGAGGGAGAGAGAGAGAGAGAGAGAGAGAGAGAGAGAGAGAGGGGAGAAGACAAAGAGAGAGAGGTAAACGAGTGCTAAATAGGCAATTTGTCTCAAGTCGTCAGCACAGCGTGGCTCTGTCCATGTTGGCAGCAGCTCTGGGGAGGCCCGATGACCTCGTTGGCACTGTGCCAGTCTGACTGTGCCGCCTGACTGTAGGAATTACCTCACGATGCCAGTCTGACTGTGCCGCCTGACTCTGTAGGAATTACCTCACGATGCCAGCCTGACTCTGCCGCCTGACTCTGTAGGAATTACCTCACGATGCCAGCCTGACTGTGATGACTGACTCTGGAGGTAATCCTCTTGGGGAAAAGACTACAATACCCAAGAGGACAAGTTCTACACTTTCGCCGCCTTAGCGGTTGAAAAAGGAAATGACAAATCCAGGTTAATTTTGAGTTCTCTTACATGTACTGAGCTGCCTAAGTTGCAATCAGCTGTCTGGTGCAAAAGAACCACTTAAATGTGTCTTCTGGCTTTCCTACTCTATCAGCAGGTCAGGGTCCAACTCCGGGGAGTCTGTTGGCTGAGCGGTGAGGGAATCGGGATAGTAATCCGAAGGTTGCCAGTTCGATTCCCGGTCATGCAAACTGACGTTGTGTCCTTGGGCAAGGCACTTCACCCTACTTGCCTCGGGGGAATGTCCCTGTACTTACTGTAAGTCGCTCTGGATAAGAGCGTCTGCTAAATGACAAAATGTAAATGTAAACTACACCCTCACTATGGGACTGTGGTTTGTCCACTTTCATAAAGAGCAGTGGACACCAGTAACTATAACTGGACAATGTGGAATGATCTACTGTAAGGAGCAATGGGTTGTCAAATCATTATTCTCATTGAACAGAAGATTAAACGGTGCAGTTAACACAAGCAAGCGCTGATGAGTAAAACACACATGAGCAATCGTGGTATTGGGCAAGGATCTCATTCAACAGCTGGTTTCCTTTTGATTGAAAGTTTAAAGGGCCAACCTGCAATACCTGCTTAAATGGGACTAAGGAATACCTGGATATTTCACATGTTCAGAGCCACAGCCTTAAAGGATGAGGGGAGGAAACAAACAAACACAACACTGTAGTTCACTATCGACAGTAAATGAGTCAACCATCCCAGTATTGCATCGCGGGAACAGCGTATCTTGCAGAAGAGGGCAGTTGGCTTAACAGTCAGAGATCACTCGTGTCGAAGTGGGAATGCTGCTACGACTGTGTAGGAGCGAGCTGTGGCTAGGGGGGGGGGTTTCACAGGGAGATAATCCCTGGACTAAAGCCGGAAGCAGGGCTCGAGTCGCCAGTCCGTGACACAGAGGGAGAGACACGAGAGACACACCAGGACAGGACCTGAGAGCACCTGGCTGTCGAGTAGGTCAGGCGACCAGATACTGTAAATCCTTGGACTACCAGGAAACACGAAGGATTTTCACAGGTCCACGCGACACCTGGGTGACCTGAATGGTTCCCAGGTTGAACTCTAACACGATCTTAGTCCTCTGGCCTACAACAGCCTCAAGGAAACTCAGTCAAGGTTAGTTTAGTAAGGTTAGTTAGGAAGCTTCACACACTTGTAGGGGGGAACATATCAGAATCGAGCATACATTGATAACATCGGAAAGTAAAAGCGAATTTCCTGTCTGATGTACTTTTTCATAACGCTGTAGGCTTCACACATTATGACAGCAAAAAACAATACATTGTTCGACATAGCAGGACATCTAAGATTTCTATCTGCCACTATGAACGAGCGGACATTCACTGCCTGTCACCACTCATGTCTACTAGCACTAGTACATATTCATTTTTTTTCCATGAAGAAGGGCTACGTCGGATGTCTACACGACGACAATTATGTCGTTCCAGTTAGGCGCACAGTGATGACATCATTAACTTGACGCGCACAGCTCTTTGAAGCGCTAGGTCTCTGGGGTCTGCTTTGAAGCTGTGGTAATAACATCTCATCGGCCGAATCAAAGGCAGCTTTTAGTATTGCCCATCTGGGTCTGTGAAGTCTGCTTTGGTGACTGACTGGTGTGGAGAGTGACATCACCTTCAGCATGAGCGGAGGAGGGGGTGCAGGTGTGTGTGTGTGTGTGTGAGGGCTACCTCTTCCGTGGCTCAAGCTATGCACATGAAGGATTTGTCTCATGTTCACCATCCATACACAGTACTGACGACACAATACACACTCGTTTCACGTAAGCACACAGCACACACACACTAACCAGTGGCCAGTCCGGGGACCCAAAAGTGTTTTAATGTCACTGGATGGATTCTGTCTACCGGTGATGATTAGACAACACACCAACAGCGGTACCTGAACCGACTTAAAGCTCACCTACCACCGAGAGGGGACAAGGCTTGAAATTGCACCATTGCCTATATTTAGCCATCGGCTTTTCAGCCTCAAGGTGGGAGCGGTGAGGGGGGATTGAGATTTCTGAGGGGGACTGACCCGTCGGCTCGGCCATTATGGCCTGTTATTGCCATTTAATAACAGCTGAGCCCCTCGCGCTGGCGATGCAAAAAGCACGTCTGTCACTGAGGGAGGAAGCGTGTGCGCGTGTGAAAGAGAGAGATCGCGACCGTCTCGATTTAGACCGCTATCTCAGACCATGAACCCTTTTAGCCGTGGTTGGAGGGTCAGCTCTGTCCAAGTTGGTTACAGGGCAGCAGGGGTGAAAGTCCATCTTTAACATCTTCCAGGATGCCAATCCTGCATGACATCATCATTAATTACAGCATCAGTCTTCGCCCCGCGCTGTGTCACCGCTTCCCCATGGCAACGGCCCAATTAGAACGGGCTCCTGAGAACCCTGGTGACCGACACCCTGAGGAGAGCACCTTTGAGAGGAGTGTGTGTGTGTGTGTGTGTGTGTTTACGTATGCATACTTACCTATTGTTTCATAGCCAAACATTACACTTGGATGTGCGGCAAAATGGATGTGTGCATCTGTGTGTGTGTGTGTGTGTATCATCACTGTATTAGCCTGTCCAGAGGGGAGGGATTTCATGGACAAAACAAGAGAGCTTCCTCTCCAAGCTGACGGACCCGGCACACACACGTCGAGACAGGCCCGCAGCATCGACAAACAGACAGATATCGCCACCACAGTAGCTTTTCTGACTTTAAGCGGATTTGATGACGCAGTCATATCCACAAGCCCCACAGTACGCAATCCCATGGATCGGTAGAGCACTAGCAGGTGCCATCCACACATTTCCAGCGGGTCACATGCATCGTAGACTGAAGGGAGATACGCACGTCATCGAAATCAAAATAAAAGACACATTACTTCCCGATCACGCCGTTTCGTAAACCCCTCATTTCCAAAACGCTCTTCCTCAAAGCTCGGCTGTCCAAACATCAGATCAGTCGAAGGCACGCACGCACAGACTATTTCAGGCGGTGCAGCCAGCTCACCAGAGGGGGGTCAGGAGGGGTCAGGAAAACGACCACAGCGATAATCATTTTCGAATCCTCTTTCATATTCGCCGCTACATATTCAGTAAAGCAGGCCAACTGTCTGTTATACACGTGTGTGTGTGTGTGTGTTTCAGAGAGAGACATGCCCACTGAAATTACACCAAATGGATAGCAGACATGTTGCGTAGATATCGCCCATGAAGCCACGTTCCTCCTGGGTTTGGCCAGTCAGGGAGCCTGTCACACGCAGTATAGAGCCAGACTCAATGTAAACATATCAACGCGATAATGGCTCAGTGGAAACTAGGGATTTTGACAGAAACATCCCGTTTTAGGGAGTTCGAGGGATATAGAGGGAATTACCAGGAGGAGGATATTTTGTGATTTTATTCATTTGATAGTTGGGTGAGACACCATTTTAATGCTAAGAATCTGCAATGTTTGCAACAAAGGGATGCATAGTGTGAATAGGAGGTTGATAAAAGAAGTCATAAAAGAAGATGTTCAGCATCTTACAGCCAAGCTGCTAAACTGGATACAATTTCTACAGGATTTTCAATAGCAAATGTACTTATTATATACAAGTATTACATCTAAGTTGAACTTCAACACTGATGCAGATATGTATACCTATTTTAATATACACGTGTGTCTTCCAATGGCTTCAGTGTAGGGAGAAGAGAGAGTTTGACAGTATTGTTAGAAATGGCTTCCAAACTGCTTGGGTGAAGACTAAAAGAGAAAGGAAGTAAAAATCAAATAAGCAGGAAAGTGAATCAGTACCCTGAGCCCTCTTTATCCCACGTGTGAGCCCCCGCCACACACATACTCACACACGCACACACACACACACACACTCACACACACGCAGCAGCAGATGGCCAGAGGATTATTCCCCCCTCCCCCTCAGGACCAGCTTCTGATTCTGCACTTGTGTGCCTCTCATTCCAACGCTGTCCTCTGCACATCTCCTACTTCTCAACCCAACACTGTCCTCTGCACATCTCCTACTTCTCAACCCAACGCTGTCCTCTGCACATCTCCTACTTCTCAACCCAACGCTGTCCTCTGCACATCTCCTACTTCTCAACCCAACGCTGTCCTCTGCACATCTCCTACTTCTCAACCCAACGCTGTCCTCTGCACATCTCCTACTTCTCAACCCAACGCTGTCCTCTGCACATCTCCTACTTCTCAACCCAACGCTGTCCTCTGCACATCTCCTACTTCTCAACCCAACACTGTCCTCTGCACATCTCCTACTTCTCAACCCAACGCTGTCCTCTGCACATCTCCTACTTCTCAACCCAACACTGTCCTCTGCACATCTCCTACTTCTCAACCCAACACTGTCCTCTGCACATCTCCTACTTCTCAACCCAACGCTGTCCTCTGCACATCTCCTACTTCTCAACCCAACGCTGTCCTCTGCACATCTCCTACTTCTCAACCCAACACTGTCCTCTGCACGTCTCCTACTTCTCAACCCAACGCTGTCCTCTGCACATCTCCTACTTCTCAACCCAACGCTGTCCTCTGCACATCTCCTACTTCTCAACCCAACACTGTCCTCTGCTCATCTCCTACTTCTCAACCCAACACTGTCCTCTGCACATCTCCTACTTCTCAACCCAACACTGTCCTCTGCACATCTCCTACTTCTCAACCCAACACTGTCCTCTGCTCATCTCCTACTTCTCAACCCAACGCTGTCCTCTGCACGTCTCCTACTTCTCAACCCAACACTGTCCTCTGCACATCTCCTACTTCTCAACCCAACACTGTCCTCTGCTCATCTCCTACTTCTCAACCCAACACTGTCCTCTGCTCATCTCCTACTTCTCAACCCAACACTGTCCTCTGCTCATCTCCTACTTCTCAACCCAACACTGTCCTCTGCACATCTCCTACCCATCTCCTCCTCAGGCCCTCGTCCAACATCGCACCACTCTGTTCATCTATGTGCCGTCCACAGCCCTTTCACATTCATCTCATGTGGTGAGTTTAGTTCAGACTAACTCACAGGCATATCGTTACACACTAGCCATCGTTCTGAGGGGGAGGGGGGGGGGGCATTGGGAGCAGACCCCCAGTTTGTACCTGGCGATGTTAGGTCAGATAGATCCTGTTTTATCCTGTCTTTATGAACGGACCCACAACCAGGCTTGTCACCCTCCCTTCTAATGCCTCGTCTGCTCACTTATCCCCGCTTACCCAGTAGCCATAAGACATGAGTGCTATGCATGTTTACGTGTACATTCATTCATCTCACAAGCGCTTTTATAAACAGGGACATGCAGAAGTGCATTCGGTGAGGCGCAGCAGACCATAAAGCAAGTGCACAGTTCTGACAGTATCACAATTAGTACTTTGACGGAACAATTCTGTGTCACAAGACAGCGCCACAGCAACATCATGTATCAAATACAACATTACAAGGAGGTGAATATTTTCAGATGTGGTTCTAATTGTCATCCTAAAATGACTGGGGTACTGAGTGAGCTGTGTTCTCAGGAACGGTAGGTCGAAGGTACTTCATCTTCCCCCTCAGTCTTGACTTAACAAGACTTTGACAGGCTGGTCTACAAGGCCTTCAAGTCTACTGTTTACAACGACACAACAGGAAACCGACTGTCCAAATCAACTGAACTACAACGGTCTCTTGTTTTTGCGTTTCGCGTGGGTTCCTCTCGTTTGGAGTTCCAAGTGGTCAAGATAGCCGTGTTTTAGAAATGCTTTTACAATTCACCACACAAATGGGCATGACAGTGCAAACGTGTATACACATGGAAGGATTATGGTGGAATGGTTTAGAACTGGCAGCTTTCCTCACTACTCTCGGGGAAAGCATCGTATCTCAATAACATGGACACAGGGTCAACTGTTGCTTCAGGCTATGCGATTACCACTGCATCAAGATGTGGTTACTCTCGGAGATTGATAAGGACCCACCCATTCATTTAAATCAGGTGTGTTGGAAGAGGGAAACATCTAGAACATGCAGGGCAGGTGGTCCCTGAGGACCATAGTTGAAAACCACTGTTGTAGGTTAACAAAATGTACTGCAGTGTCCTAGTGTCATTTTTAGAGTTCCAATAATATAAGGAGCTTGAGTGATAAGTGCTAAGGGGGTATGTGAGAGTAAATTCTGAAACTAAAACTAAATACTAAATACTTGCCAATTACAGCTTTCAAAAACTTGATCACTAAATGTCATGATCCTTAAAAAAAAAAATTGGGGGGGGGGGATTTTTCACCTGCTTTCTAAGGTTTGCGTTTGCATTTACAACCCCCAGCCAGTGTCATTTTGCAAAAACTCTCTAGACATTTATTTAAGGTCCCAACAAGACAGAAATTTATAAATACATGTAGAACCTTTACTGGGATGTAATTCTTTTTGACAAAAACTCACCTCTGACGCACAACAGAGACATCGTTATGGATTTCACTTCTCGCGCAACAGTTCCTCAACAATTTTTGACAGGTATTCCGTTCAATGGATATACTATCCGACAGCCTGTTGCACTGCAGAGAGCCGAGCTGCTGTCATCGCAGTTCACCGAATAGCGAACGTGCTGTCATTTACTTCAATAAGATGTTTCACGAGCAATTGCACCCGGCATCGCAACGCCATGATAGAAAAGTAAAGATTTGACCCGAAGGTAGAGTGCTCAGCAGGAGCTTTGGGTTTGAGATGACTGTCATGAGAAGGACCCAATGAGAGACAGAATCATTTGTAATAGGGCGGGACTTGAGTTAAATGTGGGCCAATTGAAAGCGAAACAGATGGATTGATGCCGGCGTTCGAAGGTGAAGGTAGTGACGTAGCCTGTCATCGAACAGGTAAACAATAACGTATCGACGGGTATAAAAACTTGCATTAATTTCAAACACTCTCGGCCAAAACAACCCAGTTGTAGCCTGAAGAGCTCGTTGGATATTGTTATATTCATAGTTTGTATAAATTGTATCTGGTTGTCTGTTTATTATTGAAAATAAATCACATTCTAACATGTCAATTATGTAATTGACAAGTCAGTTATGAGTGATGTAGGGTCCTAGATTATGAGCGATGAGGCCATCTAGTGGGAGAATAAGTTATAACTCAGGATTTACCATGTAGGGACAGGCCTGTGCAATACAGCATTCTGAAAGGAATAAACGCAGAGAGAAAAGGAGTCGGAAAGAGAGAAGCAAAGGAGAGGGGGGGGGAGAGAGATTGAGAGACAAGAAGAGGAAACACAAAGAGGGATGGAATTGAAGATGGAGAAGGGGAGGCAGAGAGGAGAGGAGAGAACAACAATGGGAGCTGAGATGGAGACCAAAAAGGAGGAGTGGAAGAGACAAAGAGTTTGGGAAAAGGGTGACCTAAGATGCAAAACAACAAGAGGAGAAAGTAGAAAGGGAGTGGGGGGGTCAGCAGAGATCATGGGAAATCAAGTTGGCCGATGTACACAAGATGAAAAAAGAGGCTACAGACCACATTTGGCTCCAACAAACAATGGATATGTAAACAGAATTAGTTGAGAACAGGACTGACAATCCTAAGAGAGGGTGAGGAAACGAGAGAAGTACAGTAGGGATGGGAGAACGTCAGCAAAGAGGTTGAAGAACGAATGAGAGTGGGAGCCGTTGACAACAAGGAAAGAGACATGAAGGCAACCAGGAAGAGAGAGAGCAGAAACATAAAGAGGCTAAACTAGCCCATAAAGCGTGGCACGTGGAACAAACCGATCGAATGGAAAACCATTACCTACTTTTTCTAATCTTCACTCAAAGCCATTCTATTTATGTCGATTTTACGTTTAATCAGACTTTCAAAATGTTACTTGTCTTGTTGTGCTTCAACCTAATAAGGGTATTCTTTCCATGTACCACCGAAGATGGTTCTAAAGTCTCTTCCTGAAAACGCAACTGTCTTTTGTTTTGCAGCATGAAATGACCGATCACCCTAGTTGCTCTTCATTCTAAAGTTTCCTTCCTATAGTATTCATAATTCCGGATTATCACCCCTCCGTTCCCCTCAAACACTCAAAAAATAGAATTGTCCAGCACTTTTTTCTTCCATTGACTGCACAGTTAGTAATTATGTTACTTTTCTCAACTTATCAGTTCCACGGTGAATACGTTCTGTTTTGACCTGCGTATATGGAGCCAGTGCTGCCTGATGAGTAACACCATGCTGATCTTGTAAGCACTCTGTTGTACTTCTCATTATCATGACTCACAGTTGTGTTGACTATCAACCTGCAGGGCAACCACAGGTTAAGAACATCCAGCAGAGGGCGCCAGAACACTGAACTTCACACGCTTAGATCCAAATTGCTATAATCGAAGACAGGTCAGCTGTATGTAAAACAATTTATATCTAAGAATAATCTTTCAACAATACCTGTAGAGGCTGCAGAGATTAAACCATCAATCAATGATCAATTCAACAATTTGAATACATTCAATCAATAGATAACATACCTTCAATGTAGTCAACAATACTAAAATGGAAGAATGACTGTGTATAAAGAATTAATTTCCTTTCTAACGCAAGCTTACTGTCAGACAATCAAACAGGGTTGCATGCCAGAACAAACTCCTGGACTTTTTTGTGACGTCAGAAAGTCACGTTGAAAGATGCATGGAAGACAATGGCCTCCTTATTTGACTTTCATTTCTTTTTTAAGAACACTGAATTCCATCGAAATGGTTCCTAAACATCTAATATTTTCACAATCACCAAGTCTCATAAGAGCTGACATGCAAATGCCAGTGTAACAGAGATTGTGCGTCTGTAGCAACTCATGTTTGTCCTGAGAGACAAGTTAATGAACAACCCAGACTTCATTAGTACTCTCTACCTTTGGTTAGGCCATGGTCAAGCAGGTGAAGACAGGTGTAATTCTCATAAATTATATGAGCTATGGTTGAATGGAACACGCTTCCAGGTATGTCTTTTCATAATTGTTAGAACTCAGAAAAAGACTAGTTTTAATAAACAAATGAAGCAACATTTCATGGCCATTTATATTGCCCATTACTGTGCATTATGTCTTTCTTTGAATACAGTTTATAAAAAAATATTTGAACCATGACTCATGGGTCAATATTATTAGGGTTTGGGTTGGATTATTAATATGTTGTCAGCTTTTGTTTGCTTCGCTAATGTCTTGCCCACTGTATGAAACAGATTTGTTTTGACATAAGTGGACACACACACAGACTGTACACACACATACAAACACACACAGTACACACACACGCACACACACACACGTATATACAAAGGTATCATTAACAGTGTGAACTTTTGAAGGATGAAAGTCCACTCTCTCTCATTGTAGCTCTCTCCCTCTCTCTGTCTCCCTCGCTCTCTTTCCCGCTCTCTCCCCAAAAATCGATGTTCTGATATAAGATTCAGTATAATGAGGATCAGAAACGTCTTAATAAAGGACACTAATCCCCACTTAATCCCTCATTATGCCTCCATCTGCATTCTCGACTCTTACTTCTGCAGAGACAGCACAGTCGGAGCGTATTGTTGGAGCTCGCCTCATCTCTCACCGAGGCCACGGCTGGCTTTGTCTGCCTCTCGGTGTCAGTTATATTTGATCCTCTCATTAGGCTTTCAGAAGAGATGAGCTGCTCTCGGAAAATTGTGCCTTTGTGCGCACTTCTCTGCTATCTGGCGACTGCCGTTGAGAACGAGACATATGCTTAATGACTCCTCCCCCATGAGGGACCGAGCTGTGCTGTTCGGGAGGGAGATGGGAGCAAGGAAAGGAGATGCTGTGGAGAAAAAGAGTTTTTGCCTAAAGTGTAACAGATCCAAACTTTGGGGCAGTGTGTGACTTGGGGATGTTCCTGAAGTGGGAGATGAGTCCGCTAGAAGTTCTGAGTGATGATGGCCTAGCCAGTCCCATACGATATTGGAGTTCGTTCAGATATGAATTCCCCAGGAGACCTCTCCAGTTTCCTCCTAACTTAATTCCATTTCTCTTTCTCCGTTCACCTAGATCAGTGTGCCACAGGATTTTGCTGGGGGCTCCAGATGATGACAAGGTAGGACTGTGAGAGTACTGTCCAGAGAGGAGATCTGTTCTGGAGGCAGCACTGTGAGGGGATCCAGGGTGGAGATCTGTTCTGGAGGCAGCACTGTGAGGGGATCCAGGGTGGAGATCTGTTCTGGAGGCAGCACTGTGAGGGGATCCAGGGTGGAGATCTGTTCTGGAGGCAGCACTGTGAGGGGATCCAGGGTGGAGATCTGTTCTGGAGGCAGCACTGTGAGGGGATCCAGGGTGGAGATCAGAGGATAACTGCCTCTGTGTCGGAGGGTGGAGGCACAGGCAGTAGGACGAACAGCACCTGAGACGAGGAAGAAGTGGAGGGGGTAACAGCACAGCAAACACAGGTCGTTAACTGTGTTAGTCGTCATGGCTGCGAGCAGCAACGGCAGTTAAGGCAAGTCAAGGGGGTTCATCTGTATTCTGTTATGGGGAGAGATCAAAGAAAACTCTGGTTTACCGTCTTGCATCTGAAGGGAAGAACTCAATCAATTTCACTTCCAGTAAATGTATTGGTTCTCTGTCTAAAGATGTATTTTTAGTCCTGGGAAGAATGCTGAATAAAGTTACAAATACATTTTAAAAAAAGCCTGATGACGTTCTAGACTTTTTATTAGGTGTGAATAACAACAGAGTGTCACTGGCCAACACCACACCCAAGCTGTTTACCCCACAACAAGGAGAGCGATGAAAGCCTTTTGTGCAACACTTCATATCACATACCAACCATATCAAAACCATAACACGACTGAAATTGATAGCACAGTCAGTTTATTTCGCACTTGTCCAAACTGGGAGAAGTTTTTATTGCACAAGAAGATGTGTTTGTTTCATGCGCTTTTAGTTTTATCACTTCAATCATCAGAGGAAGGGAGAGAGGTGGGTATCCGATGAATCAAGTAAATGAACAGATTATTAAAGTATGACACAAAACAGTCCATTCAGGTCGCCTGTGACATCAGCGTTTCAAATGTGATGGTGCAGCTGAAGAGTTCCAAGGCACAGAACTTACAGGAGAAGCTCACAGGATAAGTCCATGGTGCAGAATCTCCCCAGATGTGATGGTCAGCCATGCTGTGGGCTCTACAGACCACTCCCTTCCTGACCTGTTGCAACCATTCCGGATGATGATGGAGTCATCCCTGAAATTCATCCCCTGCACCTCGCCTCTCTGACCCTCTCACCACGGAGCCGACCGGATGTCCTGAACTGAAAGAGGAGAGCTTGGTTTCCTCTCCTCACCTCTACTTGAACTTGGATGACAGTTCCCCCTGTTTTCATATTCTCTCGCCTCCCCTCCACTCTCCTTCCCTCTTCTCTCCTCCTCTCCCCTCCCCTCTTCTCCCCTCCCTTCCTCTCCTCTCCTCCTCCTCTCCCCTCCCCTCCCCTCTCCTCCTCTCCTCTCCTCCTCCTCTCCTCCTCCTCTCCCCTCTTCTCCCCTCCCCTCCTCCCCTTTACTCCCCTCTTCCCGTCCCTTCCTCTCTCCTCTCTCCTCTCTCCCCTCCCCTTCCCTCTCCTCCTCGCCTCACCCCTCCCCTCCCCTCTGCTCATGTTTACACTTGGCAAAGAGAGTAGCAAGTGCAAACATTTCTCCCCAGGTGTGTCTCTGTGTGCGTCTGTGTGTGCGCTTGTGTGTGTGTGTATGTGTGGTAACTATGGGAGCACAACTGCAGCCAGACAGAGCATGTGCCAGCCGACCTCCCCATCCACTAATCACACACGATAACATCTACCAGCCGACAGACAGCAGGCACACGTTAGACCCTCAGGAACTCAACTGGCTTAACTGGCGTAACCAGTCACAACATCACACACACGCACACACACGCACGCACACACGCTCCACCTCCGCGGGTACCCCCTGTTTGTTGCTGTTGGCAGCCTCTGTAAGGAAACAAATGGAAGAATTCCATGTCATTAATTGTCTCAATGGGATCAGCCACCAGGCGCTTAGCACCACTGTTGTTTTATTAAGAGCGACCCCTGGGATTTGATTTGCGAAGCAGATACGTTCCACAGAGCACCCTCTGACATTACGCAGACGCAACATGAACCTCGATCCTCGATTCCTTCGCGGTTTTCTTAAACAACGTTTCAAGACGGAATTGTAATGCTCGACGTCAAATACCGACATAGATAGCCCCGTTAAAACAGTCCATCTCTTGTAACCCAGAGCCATCTCTGGGTTTCAGGCTACATTTGCGATGAGCATTATCAGTGGAGTGGGAGTCTCCCATCTCCTGTGTTGTTGACACAGCTGCTGTTCATCGGGAGTCCAGGATACACCATGCAGCCAGCCACCCTCTCTAGGGACTGTGGAAAATATCTCTCAGCCGGTGTCTGAAAACTCTTAGATGGGGAGGGGGGGAGGGGGGGGGGGGGCGCTGGAGCGAAGACGTGGATGATTAATTAAGGCTATGGGCGGATGTAAACACCAAACTCTTGTGACATTTACATTTAGTCATTTAGCAGACGCTCTTATCCAGAGCGACTTACAGTAAGTACAGGGACATTCCCCCGAGGCAAGTAGGGTGAAGTGCCTTACCCAAGGACACAACGTCAGTTGGCATGACCGGGAATCGAACTGGCAACCTTCGGATTACTAGCCCAATTCCCTCACCGCTCAGCCACCTGACTCCCAACGTGTGACATGTCGCAAAGACTATATGTAGCTGACTGAGGTCATCCCACTTAACAGGAAATCTAATGTTTTACCGCCTGATTTGGAACTGCAGATGTAGAACGAAACACTGAGAAGAAGCTGTTTTGATGCTTCTTGAATAATTCTCATATCCATCAGTGAACAACTTAAATAAAAGTGATGGGGTTAGGGTTAGGGCTTTTATTGTAAACTGCAGGAAATAACTGGGGTTCAGGTTGTGTTTAGGGAAACAACAATCCGATCCTACCTCTGAGTGGTGTGATGGCATTGCCAGTAGGGGGCGATGGTGCCATTACCGAAGCATTACAGTAAAAAGGAGTTTAAACTCCATAACTCAAATGAAGGAGGTACAAATGTACAGTTGGGCTTTGTAGAAAACCCACTGGAAATGTTTCCCTCACTAAGACTGAAAAAACGACGACCAAAACAAAATCCACACAGCCATGTGTCATGACACATAGATCAAACTTCTACATGTCCACAGACCTCAGCCCTTAAGCTGGCCTACCGCAGATAACACAGTCCACACACATAGTTTAAAACCACACCCTGTAGGGAGATTCAAAGAAAACCACAGTGAAAGTGGAGAACTAACACAGCGTTGTGTCTAGTGATTTACTGCACTGTGACAAGCAGACCAGGAAGCAACGACAGTGTCGGGTTCATCATTTGCCGGGAGAGGAAGACGTGAAATCTGTCTGTCTGACATGCCTGGTGTCGTTCCCCTTGTGTTGCTTCAGCCAGGTGTGTTGGTCTGGTGTGGTGTAACTCCGGTGGGGTGGGGGTGGGGGGTGGGGGGGGGCTGTCCAACTGCCAACGCCTCAGGGGTGCTTGTGGGGACGGGTTGTTCTGGTGTAATCCCTGGTTTCCTTTTGACAGGTGTGAGATTGGAGCAGTCACGCTGAATTGGAAACACACAACAAAATAATGCAAGCTTTGACACACGCCCAGAAGGACCGTCTCCTAGGCTGTGCTGGTTGAAGAGATCTCACCACAAATAGTCTGTCTCTTTAATGTCTCTATCCTGGTAAGTCTCTAAAGCTCATTCGAGGTGCTTGTGCTGGAGTTGTCCGGAAGCAGCTGTGCTTTGTCATGTTCAGACGAGAAGACAAGAGAAGAAAGAAAGAGATTTCCGCTCCAGTGTGATGTCTAAACTCCAGTGTTCACCAATAATAATTTAAAAACTGTTTGTTCGAACATGGGATTTGTATTAGCCTGGATCCACCATTGTCTCTTAAAGGAGGCACAAATACTGCTATTGTGAATCTTTATTTGGTGCCCTTTAAAAAAAGGAAAATAAAATAGGAATGCATTTATTTTATTTTTTTATAGAAACAATGTCCACGTCCACAGGTCAAAACATTTTTTTTCGTCATCTGACGTTATTTCCTGTTTTTCAGGTGACGCTTCAGCCTAATCATCTTATCCAACCCACTGTTGTTACTCAAGTACATTGCATCCAGGAAGTCCTTTCGGCTTTTAATCGGTTGTCATTTCCTCACCTCCTTTTTGTCATTTCCAAGACAAACCCTCCCTTCTTGATTCTCAGTCTATTCCCATATTCCCAGCACTCCATTTATCGGGGGTGGAGGGGGGGGGGGGGGGGGGGGGGGGCTTGGGATTTGAGTGTTTATTTACAATTCATCCGGGGCTTTTGGAGGAGACCTCAAAGTGGCCTTGCAGATCTTCAAACGCAGATCTCCCAAGACCGTGTCCGACTGTCATGTCCGCCGTTGAGACCGCCACGCGCGGCGGCGGCTACAAAGCCCCTGTGTCAGCGGCAGATGGGCGAGTGCTCACGGGCTTTAATCTGTTTAGAGCGGGGATCCCATCCGGATCCGTCTCATCCACCCTGGCGCGGCGGCAGGACTGCTGTAAGACACTGCATTAGAGAGATGAAGGCCTCTCCGCGCAGCCGCCTCCTGCTTACAGCTCTCCCCTCAGACAGAGAAGGTTCTGGAGGGATCTGAAGGGGAGAGAGGCTTCCTCCTTCGCTATCTCTCTCTCTCTTTCGCTGTCTTTCTCTTTTTCCTTCTCTCTCTCTTTGTCTCTCTATCTCTTTCTCTCTCTCTCTTTTTTTACTCTCTTTTTTGCGCAATGACCTTTTTCCATAAATCCGCCAAACGTCTAAATCTTCCAGGGTATTATTCTGTCTTGGGTTGGACCCTTTTCAACTTTCTCTTGCTCACAGACCCCCTAAAAGAAAAAGAAAAGAACACGCCGCAGACATGAGCAACATTCTGACAGGGCACTCGATGGCTCGGGTTTTCAACGAGTGGGAAACAACTCCCGCCCTTGCTCTGTGTGGTGACTTGAGTGTACATTACAGCAGGGGCAGTCCAATTCTCCCGAGGGAGGTCGAGAAGAGGGGCCGAGCGCGGACGTCACGTCCTAGTAGCAGGCAGCCGGAGAGGCAGCCAGCCTGGGCTCCAGCCTCCCAGGACTCCCTCCTCTGGCCTGCAACACATCTCCACCCTCCCCCCACATCCCCTCACGGCTGTCTTCTAATCCGTGATTGGATGTCACCGCAAACACTGGAGACCATTTCCCCTGATGGCCCCTAGGGGCTAAGGTGATAATTGTCCTTTCATCTGGGAATCCCGGCAGCTGCTACCGAGCTGTTTGACTCACTGTTGCTGAATCTGCGTTTGTCAAACAGCACGTAGTCCTCCAGAGCTCAAATGTACAGATCTACATGCAACATTCGTCTGTGCGTGTCGAAGGGTTTATGTAAAGAGTTTGTGTCATTTGTGAAGTATGAACGGATGAGAGGTCAAGAGAAAGGGGAAGACATGCACATGACAAACAGAGAAGAAGAAAGACAGACAGACAGAAAGACAGAAAGAAAGAAAGAAAAAATGAAAGATAGAAAGAAGAAAGAAAAAATGAAAGATCGAACAAAAGAAAGAAAGAAAGAAAGAGAAATGAACCTGGTATGTCCCAGTAACCCTCAGAGGAGGCAGCTGGGAGGCTGGCGGTCGTTCAGTCCTCAACAAGCTGCCATCTCCCTGACATCCTGTCTCCTTCCACAACCCCAATTATCCAGGCCCTCCCTTCTCCCTGCACTCTCCTCCGAAAGAGAGGCTGAACAGGACTGTCCTGGACTGGACACGAGCGTGGTGGCTTGTTGCGCTGAAGAAGCTGGTTGCAGAAGCGCCTACGAGCACGGTTGGCCTCCACAATGAGGTCTTTGTTAGAACCCTTCCGGCCAGACAGGCGGGTACATGGGCCGCCGTGTTGGTGGCTCGTCGTCGAGGGAGCTGGCCCCGGCTCATGTCCACACGGTCGGCCAGCCCAGAGCCGACACAGAGAGAGCTGGGAGGGGAGCTGGCGGGGTGGGGGGAGTGGGGGGGGGTGTAGGAACCACACAGTCTGAGCGGCACATGGCTCAGCTGTGTGGATCCCACGGCTGATTAATCTCCCGACCTCCTCTCGGGGCTCTGAGCCGGCTGATTTTGGGATCTTTCGAAACGTTCGCAGATCGCCCCAACGGACGCTCGTTGACACTTGCGTTCTTAAACTTCTGTTATGCAAAGTTGGTCCCTGTGCTTTGTTTACTGTTTCAACAATAAACAGGTTCATGGCCAAATTCTCCAGCTGCCTGATGATATCTGGAGTCTACAGTTTGAGTCATGTTTTCCCTAACATGTTAAGACATTGCATTTGGTGTTTGTTTTTTTTCAGGCAGGTACAATGACCACCAAACAGCCTCATAGCTTCAATTTGATGGACAGCACAATGGCACCCAGTCAGTTGTCACCAATTCAATAGTCCTTTGAAGAAGTTATTTTTATGGGAATGTGTAACTGTAAACACAATGTCTATTGTTGTCTCTGTCGAGCTGAGCTGTAAAGGAGAGAGAGAGAGACACACACACACACACACATACAGACTGAGATATACAGAATGAGAAATTGAAAGATAGCAACAGAGAGGGATATACAAACAGAGTACGAGAGAGATATCAGGCAAGGTAGCCAAACAACCAACAACTATTTCCTTCTGGACGTTCTGTGGAGGATGTCCCCTCCTCCTTGCCCCAAAGAAAAAAACTGAAGAAAAAAACAGCAGTTAGCTGAGATGTGGAAACACGACAGCCGCTGTCAGATCAGTGAAATGAGACACGGATAGTCTAAGAGTACTAGTCATCCTTATCAGAGCAGTGTTCTGAATGAGAGCAGTTATCTGGATGAGGACGGTCATGTGGATCAGATCAGAGGAACAGGGAGCGGTGTCTAGTACTAGAAGCGCCCCAGTGAGCTGTTTACTGTGGAATCGCCTCCATTTGTCAAACATCTTCCTGTAGCGACATCACTTCCCTTCTGGACTGCTGGGAATAGGTGGCTGTTTCCTGTTACAGAGCCAGAGCCCTTTTGGTGTCCCCCTCTGTTCCAGCAGTGTGTGTGTGTGGAAGGTAGAGAAAGGGCGGGTCAACGTCCTCATTTTGGAGAGGGTCCCGTGTAGTTTGTCCATTTGACTACTTTGTCAACTTTGTACACTTTAGTTTTACTACCATTTTGTTTTTTGTTCTTATTCAACTTTCTGTGGTGCTCTAGCTGAAATGTTGGCCTCAGTCTAAATGCCAGCCAGCCCTCTATTCACACACCACTACTAAACAGCATTTGCAAAGGAAAGCTAATTCTCCCCTTTCCTTCTATCACCCAACACACAATTACTCTATTTTACTATGCAGTTTATATCAACAAACACACGCATAATTATACACACACAGATTATACACAAACACTATGTAAATACACCCAAACACACAGGCATTTGTAATTCCATTGTACAAACACATTCAAGGTAACAAAATCTAAACAAACTGGAACACACAAAAGCTTCATATAAACTGTTATTTACTGTAACTCCAAATATGAGAGAGAGAGAGAGAGAGAGAGAGAGAGAGAGAGAGAGAGAGAGAGAGAGAGAGAGAGAGAGAGAGAGAGAGAGAGAGAGAGAGAAAATCGGTGACAACCCCATTGTGGTGTCAAAGCTGTGTCGCTTCCCCTGAGTCTTGGAGTTAATTCCCATGACTAGGTTCCAGATATTTACCCACAATTCCTCGGGGCGTGGAGCCAGTCTGTTCCTGGTGTTCAATACTGTTCTGCCTCCCCGTGTCTCTTTACGACAGCCTATCATGACCAGCAGACCAGGCAGCACTGAGACGTCTAGACACCACCCCGTGTCTCTTTACGACAGCCTATCATGACCAGCAGACCAGGCAGCACTGAGACGTCTAGACACCACCCCGTGTCTCTTTACGACAGCCTATCATGACCAGCAGACCAGGCAGCACTGAGACGTCTAGACACCACCCCGTGTCTCTTTACGACAGCCTATCATGACCAGCAGACCAGGCAGCACTGAGACGTCTAGACACCACCCCGTGTCTCTTTACGACAGCCTATCATGACCAGCAGACCAGGCAGCACTGAGACGTCTAGACACCACCCCGTGTCTCTTTACGACAGCCTATCATGACCAGCAGACCAGGCAGCACTGAGACGTCTAGACACCACCCCGTGTCTCTTTACGACAGCCTATCATGACCAGCAGACCAGGCAGCACTGAGACGTCTAGACACCACCCCGTGTCTCTTTACGACAGCCTATCATGACCAGCAGACCAGGCAGCACTGAGACGTCTAGACACCACCCCGTGTCTCTTTACGACAGCCTATCATGACCAGCAGACCAGGCAGCACTGAGACGTCTAGACACCACCCCGTGTCTCTTTACGACAGCCTATCATGACCAGCAGACCAGGCAGCACTGAGACGTCTAGACACCACCCCGTGTCTCTTTACGACAGCCTATCATGACCAGCAGACCAGGCAGCACTGAGACGTCTAGACACCAATAAAGAAATATTCCAGAAAACCAACAAACTGATGAAAAAAGATGTGTGAAGCACATCACATTATTACAAACACTTATTTGAACTTCTAGGCACAATATAGATAGTATAGTTTATAGAGAAACTGATATAAATCAACACCGTTGAAATATTTCTTAATGTAAATCAGCTCATAATAGCTCATACAGGCTTCCTCTGTTCAGGATCATGTCCTAAACCTTACAAGACTCACTTGTGAACATAGTAATTATGTATTCTACATTCTTAGTTTGGGAACTCTTGAAGGAGAAGTGATTTATATTTGTGAAAGGATCACAAGTATAACCAGTTGTGACACATTGAGAGATGAATGTGGACAGAGTTTATTTATGGGATGTTATTTAATGGAAAGTTCCAGTCCTGGCTAAATCACCCTGGGAACAGACCAAGCCCAGGACCTCTGAGTCACTGCTCAGACATGGGGACAGATCCTGGTGCTGTGGACCTACAGCACAGGTTTAAAGAGGAGGGAGGGAGGGGAGGGGAGGGGAGGGGAGGGGAGGGGAGGGGAGGGGAGGGGAGGGGAGGGGAGGGGAGGGGAGGGGAGGGGAGGGGAGGGGAGGGGAGGGGAGGGGAGGGGAGGGGAGGGGAGGGGAGGGGAGGGGAGAGGGAGAGAGAGAGAGAGAGAGAGAGAGAGAGGACACGTGAGAAAGAGCGAGTGTGTAGCTGAGAAGGGGATGAAGAGACCCAGGAGGAAAGAAAGTCTCACAAGACGACTCTGAGAAAAAAGACACAACGTTCCCAACATAAACTCCCAATTACCACTACTACACAACTCTGTGTTATCTATTGGAAATTGAAATGTTCTTCATAAAACGGGCCTTTCAGATTAGCCCAAAGTAAAGATTTCAGCCTCTTAAAGATGTCTACAAATCCCTTTGTTCCTGTTTTCTCCTTGCTCTACTGTTATGCACAGATTAATTTAGACAATGTTATACAACAAGGTGATTGTTATTGCTCGTGAAAGTAAATCAATTGTGCCCCACTGGCATCATGGAAAGGGGATAACAGACCTCTGAAGGATTAAAACGGTGAAAGTACGGCCGTAGTACCACAGTAATTACTGCCTGCGAGAGTACACCTGTAACACGACGCCAGCTGCGTTTGCCTTAAACTTCTCTCACGTTACAGAATTTAAAATCCGATTTCCGGCAGTGATTCCCCCCCCAGCGAACTTCAACCTTGAGACCCAGGGCGGGGAAGAGGGGGTGGGGGGTGGGGGGATGGTATCAGGCTGCTGATAGGACATGGAGCCGTGGGGACGAATACAACAACCCCCCACCACCACCCCCCCATCCCCCAAACAAAAGAGGGAAATGCACGATGCGACTGGGTCTGGGGGACTTCCTGTTTGTGATTACCGTATGTGCTCGAAAACAGACGGAGGCGGAGGCTGGACGGCAGTGGAAACGCCTCCCGTGGTGGAAGGACACATGCTGGGCTGGGGGCGTGACGAGGCCTGCCGCTCCGCATCCAGCTCCTGGTCGTCTCTATTTAGGGTCGCAACAATACTGGGAAGCAGCTGGGCCCGACGTGAAGGTGATAATGCGAGATGCTGACATGTCCAACGGCACGCCAACGGACCGTTAACCTGTTGACATGTTGTGGGGGGGGGGGGGATGTGGAGCATCGCTGGTAGCTTTGAGTTTTTCGTCCGTGATTTTGTCCGTGAAAGAAGTGCATTAGCAGTGACCTTCTCCTCCTCTCCTGTCCTGCATCAGTGACACTCTCCTGTCCTGCACCAGTGACACTCTCCTGTCCTGCACCAGTGACACTCTCCTGTCCTGCACCAGTGACACTCTCCTGTCCTGCACCAGTGACACTCTCCTGTCCTGCACCAGTGACACTCCTGTCCTGCGCCAGTAGAACTCCTGTCCTGCACCAGTGACACTCTCTTGTCCTGCACCAGTAACACTCTCCTGTCCTGCACCAGTAACACTCTCCTGTCCTGCACCAGTGACACTCTCCTGTCCTGCACCAGGTGTCCAGAACTCCCCGTTTTGTCCTTCCTCCCTCCTGTAGCCACTGTAAAGAACACGGGTCTGCCATTCAGAAGAACAATATGGGCAAGTTAGGATGCATAAATCCAAGGGTGAAACACTCAGGAAATAATCAGACTGCTGAACAATGGGCTGGTCTGCCTATTCTCATGTATGTTTCACATCCCTCGGGGCAGATATTGTGAAGTATTGTCTCAGAAGTGGATGTGACGGACACTTCCTCAGTTTTGGGGTGACTTAGTTTAGTACCAGACATGACCTTGAGTTTAACAAGAGGCGCTTTGCATTTGAGAAGAGAATAGACTGCAAACAGAGAGGGTGGTTAATGATTTATTCATTTGGTTTGTTTCCTCTGATTTCCTGATGATTTACAATTCATAAAAGTTCATGGGACAGGAAACAGGTTGTATTTTTTTTGTAAAAGGAGCTTTAATAAAACCATGTTTGATTAAGTGATAGTGTCCCCTAACATTTGTTTAGTCATAATTTAAAGTTCTGAAGACTATTTTGTTCTATATCGTTTCCACTTTGTCATGTTATGAAACTTATGAAATGTTTGGAATTTGATCTTTTCAACGCTAACTTAAGGTTAGCCTACCTGATATTCACTCCTGGAAATGACAACAAGCCCTACTGATTTTTAGATAGGGGATGTCCCTTTAGATTTATATAGTGTCTAGGAGCCCCCCAGTCCTCCCTCGTTTTCGTTTTTCACATCAGCTATATTAGCTCGAACTATGGCACAGTTCCGAAGCAGGCTCTCACAGACATGGTCTGGTGCACGTCCACCCAGCCCATCACAGTCTTCATTATCTCTTCTGATCTCCAACTCTTCTATACATTCTGTCTTCCTCCAACATTGGTTCCAGGCCTATTCCCACGCTCGACTGTGGATATCAACCTGCAGCAACAACACATGCAGACCCAAAACATGGATATAGTAAACATGAGGGCCTGGAGATAGTCTGACACAACAATATCATTCTGAAAAATGTCATAGCAATACAGGAAAATGAACTAAATATGTGGGAAAAACATTGCAAACATGATATATCTTATTGGTGGCTCGTTTTATTAAGGAGTCATTCCTGTAGCTTTGTGTGTACTATCGTGGGTGCCAAAACCACTCGATGCAATTGAAGTGCAATGCAGCAAAACTCCAGCAGTGTGTGTGTGTGTGTGATGGGTTTGAGTCCCACACTCGCCTTAATGTCACTTTGGTTACAAGCAGGGGCGTTTTTAGACATAAAACTCTTCTGGGGCACAGGCCCCTATTCATATCCCTGGGGCACGTGCTCCAGTAAAAAGGGTCTAACGAAGCCCCTGGTTACAAGTGTCTGCTAAATGAATAGGTCTAACTGTAAATTAAAGTCTGTTATGGACTCTAACAAAATATTAAACAGGCCACAAACGAAAGTTTATTTGATAAAATATTATGCGTCAACATGTGATTTCATGGGATGTAAAGCCCAATTTTTGTTGCTTCAGCATAGTCACAGAAAACTCACTTGGAGTTTCTGTCACAGCAGTTGCTTATCGGACAAACTATCAGTTCCCTTGTCCACACCAAAGATGTTTCATCTATTTTCAATTCAGCCATGCATTAAAAGAAAAAGAATACCTACACGTGTTAAAAGGGAGTGTAAACAAACAGACAACCCCCCAAAATATATAATAATAACCGTGAATAGAACGTCAGCAGCTTGATTTTATTTTTAACATTGGGCAGAAAACGTAGAAGGCTGATTATCTTACATGTTTCAAACAAATCCAAACAAAAGGGTTTATTTTGGGTTTACAGGAGGCGTAAGTTTCCCACTCCACCTCTGAAACTTTTGTATTGATCATCAAATAGGGTAGGCTACTTTGCCGTGAGAAAGGCCCACTGGCGCGGAAAAAAATAACGCCCCTAGATGCAGACCATGGAATGGAGAACTACCCAAAGTGTCCCTCAAGACATTTACAACTAGGAACTTGGAGTGACAGTACCTAATGGACGGAGTTCACACTGTGATACGCTGCACACCCTTACTTTTCGGAGCTATATGAGGATGCATTTTACCTTTTTTAACCTGCCGGAGTTCAAATTAAACGTATGATCTATGTTAACGCTACGTGGAACTATACAACAGCATTAAATCAGAAGAGAAGGAATGCATCTTTTCTTTGTGAAACTAACTTTCCTGGTGTCGTTTATCGCTCTAACTCGAGGTGAGTGGATAACCATTCTGTTGTTGATTCGATTGCCGCTTTAAAAGCGAAAGTTTAAAATGTGATGCGCCAATGAAAAAGGCAGGTTAAATATTAAAGCGAAGTCTGTAGGCTACATTTAGCTATCGCACGTCTCCAGTTTTGCACAGGCTAGTAAACTAAAAGCAGTCTCTTAACGCACTTGTTGCACTGAAGTCTCGATTCAGACACCGTAGGCTATCAGATAAGTGGGAGATCACGATTTGTTTAGGTTATTTGTAGCGGAATTGTTTGTTACAGAGCAAACATTGGTCCTAAATATGTTTTCTCCACGTTTTTTTTAACGTTTGTGTCTATAGTCATTGGAACATTATTATGTTATCTCTCAAAATCTTTGGTAAACTATAACGTTATAAATATCACTCAATGGTTAGAATTCTAGCCATTGGGTGATATTTATAACGTTGCTGCAGATTTACTCTCGCTCATTCACAATTTATGACTAACAAAAAAAGAAGTTCCTCGGAGGCAATATTTGCACGCCTTGGGATATTCCGCACCAAGTAGATGGCGAGCGCACAGGCTCGCACCTGTGCTCGAGCTTGCGCGGCACCGGGGCACTCTGCCTGGAACTCACACAAGTATGTTTAAACGCGTTCAGTAAGGTAGCCCACCTCAGAGTCACGTATAGCATTGATATGTCATTGCTCAAAAAAGTACATTCTTTAGAACAGCCGTGAAAAGCGTCTGCTGGTGCGCTGTCAAATCCCCTGAAAGAGAAGGCCTTAAAATCGTTCTGTAAGATATGTTTTAGCTCCCTCGAAATGATATAAATGTCAGAATAACTTCTCGTAATTCACCCTTCCTTGACCCAGTGTATTGAACCAACAGGCCAGTTAAATGAATTGAAAAGTCAAACGGAAATGTGGAATGTTATGTGTTTATAAAGTGTTGATGCTGTGTGCTGGCAGGCCTACGATGCTCTACACCCACAGAGTCGTGTTTGAACCAGGGGAGGTGCGAAACCGCAGCAGATGGAAACGGAGAGTGCAAGTGAGTACAGAGCAGAGGAATGTCAAGGCTGATATCTCTGAATACAATGCTCTGGAGATGACATGTCCAGCCAGTGAGGTTCCCCATTGGGTTTTGTGAATCTGCTGGGCACCAACACTGGTCTAACCCTAACCCCCCCCCCCCCCCCCCCAGGGATGAGGGGTGTCTTTGGGGGTCACTGTGTGTGTGGATGTGGAGGGGGGGCGCACAGTGTGTTTTTTACGTGTGCAACCGAGAGTGAGTGTGTGTGTGTGTGAGTGAATGCCAGTCCTCAGAGTTGACACTCAACAACCTCCTCGTCTCCTAGACACTCGGAGCCCTAAATCTTGTCTCTCTTTTCTTTCACGGGGCGACAGCTGGGATTTGCCAGAAGCTCTGCGACTATTGTTCTCTCCTTCGATTAATTCTGTGTGACTAATCTGGGCGAGGCTTCCCAGCGAGGCTGCAGTCCTTGCCTCTCCCCACTCCCCTCCTCCCCCGTTTTGTCCCCCTGAATGGCTTTTCTCTCTCTGGGTCTGCCATTAAACTGACAGATGGCAGCAGTGTGTTCAGACTGGAAGTTTTCATAATGGAATTCTGATAGCCTGGGCTTTGAGCTGAAGGAAGTTGAAACATGTTCGCAAGATTTTTCACTTGCTCCCTGTTTCTCTTTTTCTTTCTTGGAGTCAGTTTGTATGTACAGCAGACTAGCCTTCTTCTAATCCCAGGAGTCTAATTACCTCCATTTCCCAGAAGAGCATACCTACCTGAGCATCGTCTCAGTTTCTGAGTGAGAAAGACAGTGTCCTACCTCTTCCCGACCCCTAGGGGTCTGTGTGTGTGTGTGTCGAGGGTCAGGTCCTCTAGCGCCTCACTGATGAGGCGCTCAGCCACCTTGGGTCTGGGCCACATCTTAACCCTGTCTGCGTTTGGCTCCCCATCCTGGCTGTCCACAATGCCGCTGTTGTGCCTCTCACTGTCCCCCTAGACGTGTCAAGTTAAACAGAGCGCTTGGGAGGGGTGGCTGTGTGCCACTGGAGAGAGGCTTCTGGGGCCTGGTGTAGCTGTCTCTCTTGAACGTGGATGTCTGTTGTCATGAGGAGTGGACAGGAGGAGTTTGGAGCTGGCGGTGTTGATGTGTCATTCATTGAGAGATGTTGCTATGGTTTCTTTTTGACGTGGACAATGTTCAAACCGTAAACATGGCGGCGAGGGGGTCTGCTGGAGGGTTAGGGTTAGCAGGGCACACTGTCAGGTGAACTCAAACACATTGGAGCTACACAACAAAGTAACTGTAGCCCCTTACAGTAGCAACAACAGCCGGTAGCTCTTAATCCATAGTATTCCTTTACCCTGAACCGAGAATGAGAATAGAGCATTAGAGGTCTGTATTCAGGTCAAGTCCACTCCGTTTATGAAGACGGCATATAGTTGACTGCCAAGAATTCTACTTTACATTCCGTGCCCCCGAATATCATCCTCATATCTGGACTCCTGAGTTAAGACTGGCAGATCAGAGGAGTGTTTATCTCCGAACACTTGAAGGAGTTCTCTCATCTCACTGGTGAACACTAACAGGCCAGAGTTCAGTGTCGGCCGAACCTGTGTTGTTCTGTACCGAACAAACCACTCTTTGTGAAGAGACGAAGGCACGTTTTTCCTGTGTACAGAACCAAGATCCTGTATACCTCTTCCCTTATCTCTCTCGCTGTGGAGAGTAAAGTGTACTGGGCTGCTGTGCCGTGTTCCTAACTCAGCTATAGCAGACTACTGCCCTGTGTGTGCGTGTGTGTGTGTGTGTGTGCGTGTGTACATTTGGGACAGTTACTTCAGACTGCTAGCACAGTTCTCCCACCGCTAAAGCTGCTATGTCAAAATCCCGTTTGGCGCTCGTGGGCCATCTCCATCCACAGCTATCCACACGGATGAAAGCTGACCCCCCGGGTCCGAGACGTGGAGCGAGTCAATGCCACCTCTGTTAGCTACGGACACATGAACCCATCTGGGATCTCCTCTTCCATTCAGACGTAGGGAGTGGCCTCCAAGGGGCTCCGCCGGGGGGGAAGAAAAGGTGCTTAATCTGATCACATGATCAGAGGGCTGGGGCTTTCATGAGCCGCGACCGGTGTCGGCTGATCCTGTCAGTGCTCTTACTGAGTGAGGTGTCTTGGATGTTGCAGGTCGTCAGTGATGGATTCTGATATGTAATCCACAGGGTTGGCATCTGCCTAGACACATCCCGTGAGTGCTGATTGGTTAGTATGTCTGATGGCCAAGTATGGGAACGTGTTCAGTGAGAGGGCTAGCCTACTTCTGGTTCAGAGGGTCCCTGTGCTAGTCTCAATGCCCCGGATTCAGTGCCCCGGACCCCAAACTAGCGTCCACAAGTGACAGCACCAACACATATAACCTTGTATAAATACATGTTAATGTCAGTCTGTATATTGGGCTTATGCAACCACACCTGGCTTTAATCCTCCGAATGAGGTGAGACAGTAGCTAGCGGTTTCAACTTACACATGTCCTCAACCACATGAAGCAGGAGAGTTAAGTGGTTCTCAGCCTTGTAAAAGTACCCAGTAGCTCCAGTCGTTAGACCCCCCCCCCCCCTCCCCCCCCCCCCCGCCGCCAGCCCCCCTACATCCTCCTTCCTTCAGGCCCAGCTCTGGAGAGTCCCTTGGGGTGCCGGCCTGGTTCCCATGGGCCCTTGTCAGTAATAGAACCAAATAAACAGGGTCTCTAATGAACACTACCAGATGTGGTCTGGAGGGGGGAGGTCAGCCCTCGTGTATGTGATTAGAGGCAGGCAGCAGGGACGCAGCCAAGACCCTGAGGGTTCACTTTGAAACAGATCAGACATGAGTCGGGGAAGACTTAGCCCAAGAACCCAGAGTCACCGAGCAAACTGCAGGAAATGAGAAAAGGGAGGGGAAGGGAGAGAAGGAGGAGGAAGGGAGGCGAAGGGGGAGAGAAGGAGGGTAGGTGATGGAGGAGAGAAGGAAGGGAGGTGGAGCGGGGGTAGGAGGAGGAGGAAGAGGAAGGGAGGTTAAGAGGAGAGGAGGAGGAGAAGTGGGGGAGGAGGAGGGGGAGCGAAGGAGGAGGAGGAAGGGAGGTGGAGGGGAGAGGAGGAGGAGAAGTGGGGGAGGAGGAGGGGGAGCGCAGGAGGAGGAGGAAGGGAGGTGGAGGGGAGGGGAGGAGGAGAAGTGGGGTAGGAGGAGGGGGAGCGAAGGAGGAGGAGGAAGGGAGGTGGAGGGGAGGGGAGGAGGAGAAGTGGGGGAGGAGGAGGAAGAGGAAGGGAGGTTAAGAGGAGAGGAGGAGGGAAGGCGAAGGAGGAGGAGGAAGGGAGGTGGAGGGGAGAGGAGGAGGAGAAGAATGCAGAGGTTACGGGACAGTTATTTGTCTTAGGGAACCCCTTGCCAAGTAAAAGAGCTGACTGTCAGTCTTTTCTCATTTAGCGTGTGCTGAAGTTGACTGCGTGCAAACAACCAGGCCTGCATGAACACACGTGGAGGGAGATGAAGAGAGGGCTTCCTGTGTTTGTCTTTCAGGTCTTGGTGTGATATCGGGGGGCATTGTGAGAGGACGGGGGAGGCCGGGGCACCGAGTCAAAGCTGATGTGTTTGCAGAGCTCCGTAGCGAGCAGCTGCTAGAAGGTTCCATTCAGGGGCTGAGGTTCAGGGGATGAGGACAGGTGGAGGAGGCAGCAAACACCAGCATTCCTCTCCCTTTTCCCTCCTTTTCTCTCCTCTCCTCTTTCTCCTTCCCTTTCCTCGCTCTCCTCCTCTCCTCTTTTCTCCATTTCTTTTCTTCGGTCCTCTAAAACCACCATCACAGTTTCTGTCAGGTGGTGCTCGGCTGTCCTTCTCTCCATATCCCCCCCCCCCCCCCCCAACAAAAAAAAATAGAGCAGCTCAAAGTTTCTCCATCCTCAAGAAGCCTTTAAACGTGGACTTGTGTCATACCATCACTGGCAATCCATAAATGTGTCATGCTAATCATTGACAATTCATAAATACCAGACAAAACAGGGGGAGGAGAAGGGGAGGGATGTAGGAAGGTTCATGGAGGGGGGGGGAGGGAGGGGGGGTTGAGATGCCATTCCTGTAGAAGGTGGAAAACAAGAGAAAACCCCACCGGGCGAGATCGAAGCCGCCCCAAAGTCAGAAAAGGAATCCGGGAGGAGAGAGGGGAGGGGGAGGGATGGAGGACGTCTGAGGTTGCCTAGCTAGCGTTCAGCCAGACCCTCAATGGGGGGAGAAAGAACAATGGCCCCACTCATTCTTCCATCCCAGCTCCCTCAACAGCTCCAGTGCTATTCAGGGCCCCGGCATGGCCAGGCTGCCTCCGTGCTCCTGGGCTTGGGGGGTGCTGGAGGGATGGGGGAGGGGGGGATGGAGAGGGAGCAGCTGCTGGGCCCTCATTAGCATGCTTGCACCTGCTCCCCGCGGGCCCCCGGCATGGTGCCTGGTCTGGGCCCGAGCGGAGCCTGGGTGCACGTCTGAACCAGTGATGGTATTTGTCCTTTTGGACTTTGGTAGCTGAGCAGGGACCCAACTCTCAAAGAATCTCAATAGTATTACCATGGTAGTCTGTATTATGGTATGGATTGGCATGATGTTTTATAAAGCAATAAAAATGTAATGGCATAAACAAACACATTATTACTTATGTCGAATAAATACCGGGGAAACGATTGACATTGAATAAACACTGAAATGTTGGATTACTTTCGACATGAGGAACAGTCCTCGAGCCTTGCTATCTGCAGCTTCATCATTTCAGTCTTGGGAACACGGACGCAAAGGAATTCCAAGCCCATGCGAGCCGGAGAGCCAATGAGAGGGGCCGCTACTGGACCCTTGACATAGCATCTCTGTCCCTCACTTCATCCCCCGTCGCGAGCTCTCTAGGGCTACGGGGTTACGAGCCGGTAACACTTTAGATCCGGGCGCTTGTGACAAGTGTTACTTCACAGGTAATAAGGCCTTAGTAAGTCAACAAGTCTTCTTAACACATATGGATGTCAACACTAATCCTAGCCCTGACCCGTACTAATATTATTGACACGTATACACATATTCGTGTTAATAAGCATCTTATGAGATCCTTAATTCCTGTTTTAGTAACGCTTATTGCAAGCACCTGGGTCCAAAGTGCTGCCCTCCCGTCTACGTGGAGTAGACTTCAAAGCCTCCGTAACTTGAGGGCTAATCTCAGTCTCTGGGTGAATGCGTGGCTGAGAGCAAGGCTGTGAAGAGCTGACCAAGGGTGTCGCGGACACTACCTTTCAAGAAGCAGGCCGGATTATGCACAACAATTCAAAGTCTACGGTTTCCCCGCCTGTTGTGTTCATGCAAGGCTGTGTGTCAGTCACGTCGATCTCTCGTGCAGAACCGGCAGGAGCGGTGGAAGCAGTGTCGTCACGTTCCCCCGGAACACGCGGCCGATCGTCCTCACCCGCCGCCTCGAGTAGCCTGACTCCTCTCCCTCTTCTTCTGTCCCCAGGTGTAGCCATGGTTTCGTGGGGAACCGCTGCCAACACCAGGACCCCTGCCTGCCCTTCCCCTGCCAGCATGGCGCCTCGTGTCAAGCGGTGCCGCGCGGGAACGCGTACGACTACAGCTGCGCCGAGAACCTGTGCCTCAGTTCTCCCTGCCGGAATGGAGGCACCTGTGAGATGCTCAACACCAGGGAGTGGGGGTGCCAGTGCCCCCCTGGGTGGTCAGGTACACACTACTGCCGCACGACCATCCATCTGCAGCACCAAGCATCTTCGAGGGGCCTTGTTAAGGGCATCTACAAACGCTTTAGTCAGGGCATCTACTGGGGGTTGGGTGGTTAGTGGTTGGAAGAGCTGTTCATACCCAAAATGTAGTTACATTTACATTTAGCAGACGCTCTTATCCAGAGCGACTTACAGTAAGTACAGGGACATTCCCCCGAGGCAAGTAGGGTGAAGTGCCTTGCCCAAGGACACAACGTCCTTTGGCACGGCCGGGAATCGAACCAGCAACCTTCTGATTACTAGCTCGATTCCCTAACCGCTCAGCCACCTGACTCCCATAGTTTCTGTTTATAATTCTTTGTGTGGGTGCAGGATGAATGAACTGACTTGACAGCCACCGCCACGTCCGAAAAGTCCCGTCAAAAGTCCGCCCTAGGAACATGTCGCCTCTCTCCGCTCCAGGTAAAGCGTGCCAGCAGGCGGACCCCTGCGCCTCCGACCCCTGTGCCAACGGCGGCCACTGCGTGCCCTTCGACTCGCGCTACATCTGCCAGTGCACGCCCTCCTTCTACGGCCAGACGTGCAGGCAGGACGTCAATGAGTGCGCCCACAGCCCCTCGCCGTGCAGGAACGGAGGGGTGTGCAGGAACGAGGTGGGCAGCTACCAGTGCCAGTGCCCCCAGGAGTACGCGGGGCAGAACTGCGAGCGGCGCTACCTGCCCTGCAGCCCCTCGCCCTGCCACAACGGGGGCACCTGCGTCCAGAGGGGCGACACCAGCTATGAATGTTCCTGCGTGCCAGGTAATAGACGGTACCCTGTTCCTGGGTGACAGGTCATAGACTGTAGAATCCAGAGGGTCATACTGAAGTATGCGCTATGGAGGGTCCGTAGTCAGATGATGTCATTGAGGTGGAGCAGTTTTCTTCTTCTGTGGTTCAGAGGGGAGGTGGAGCAGTTTTCTCTCCTTCTGTGGCTCAGAGGGGAGGTGGAGCAGTTTTCTTCTTCTGTGGTTCAGAGGGGAGGTGGAGCAGTTTTCTTCTTCTGTGGCTCAGAGGGGGAGGTGGAGCAGTTTTCTTCTTCTCTGGTTCAGAGGGGAGGTGGAGCAGTTTTCTTCTTCTGTGGCTCAGAGGGGAGGTGGAGCAGTTTTCTTCTTCTGTGGTTCAGAGGGGAGGTGGAGCAGTTTTCTTCTTCTGTGGCTCAGAGGGGAGGTGGAGCAGTTTTCTTCTTCTGTGGTTCAGAGGGGAGGTGGAGCAGTTTTCTTCTTCTGTGGCTCAGAGGGGAGGTGGAGCAGTTTTCTTCTTCTGTGGCTCAGAGGGGAGGTGGAGCAGTTTTCTTCTTCTGTGGCTCAGAGGGGAGGTGGAGCAGTTTTCTTCTTCTGTGGTTCAGAGGGGAGGTGGAGCAGTTTTCTTCTTCTGTGGTTCAGAGGGGAGGTGGAGCAGTTTTCTTCTTCTGTGGCTCAGAGGGGAGGTGGAGCAGTTTTCTTCTTCTGGCTCAGGCTGGACTGTGAGAACGGGAGAGCAGGAAAGCACGGGGTCTTATCGTGAGGAAGTGGTCCAGAGACAACATCCTCACAGGACCAGGGAAAGCTTGCAGGCCCAAGAAAGGCTTTTGCATCCCCCCTTGCTTTCATAGCCCTCCCCCCCTCCCCCTCCACTCCACCTCTCATCATCCAGTGTGAAGTGTGTGTGAAGTGCAGTGCTGTGTGTGTGTACATGTGTGTGTGTGTGTGTGTGTGTGTGAAGCGCAGTGGTCTGTGTGAAGTGAGGCTGTGTGGATGAAGTGAAGGTGTATGAACTGCAGGAGTGTGTGTGTGAGATGCCGGGGGTACGTGTGTGAAGTACAGGGCTGTGTGTGCTCGATAACGTGTGTGTGCGTGCGTCATTTGAAAGAGACTCTCTTTTTTCCAGGATTCTCAGGTCAGAACTGTGATCACAACATAGATGACTGCCCCAGTCATGAGTGCCATAACGGAGGAACCTGCGTGGATGGGGGTCAACACCTACAACTGCCAGTGCCAGCCACAGTTCACAGGTAACACACACTCACACACACTCACACACACACAGTCATTAACGCACACACTCACAACTCAGAAACACTTCCACACTCACACAACACGCACGGACAATCGAACGACGAGGTTCTCTCAGAAACGGCGCCGCCCCTAACCCCCCCCCCCCCCCCCCCCCCCCCCCCCCAGGTCAGTTCTGCACCGAGGACGTGGACGAGTGTCAGCTGATGCCCAACGCGTGCCAGAACGGCGGCACGTGCAACAACGCCTACGGCAGCTACCAGTGCGTGTGCGTCAACGGCTGGACGGGCGAGGACTGCGGCGAGAACATCGACGACTGCGTCAACGCCGCATGCTCCGCGCGATCCGTCTGCCACGACCCGCGTGGCCTCCTTCTACTGCGAGTGCCCCCACGGGCTCACGGGTGAGCTGGGGCGCCGCTCACGTCCCCGCGTGGCGGCGATGCGCGTCGGCACACATCTCTGATAGCTCGAGGGTTGCGTGGGGTCAGTGTGGTTCGGCGGCGGAGGACGTGACTACCGGGTCATGAAGTCCCTGTAGGTTTCTTTGGATGAAAGTATCTGCAAAGTGAATAGGTTACATCAAAAAACATCTCTGCTTGTATTAGTCTGTCATGTGGTGTGGGAGCCACTAGCTGGAGGTTAGGGTTAGAACTAGGGTTAGGACTGGGCCCTCGGCTGGATGTTTACATTTACATTTAGTCATTTAGCAGACGCTCTTATCCAGAGCGACTTACAGTAAGTACAGGGACATTCCCCCGAGGCAAGTAGGGTGAAGTGCCTTCCTTGCCCAAGGACACAACGTCAGTTGGCATGACCGGGAATCGAACTGGCAACCTTCAGATTATTAGCCCGATTCCCTCACCGCTCAGCCCACCTGACTCCCCTGGATGTTAGGACTAGGTCTAGACCCCTGGCTGGTGTGATCCTGGAGCTCCAGAAACATCCAATGTGAACTTCGCGACACAACGTCGCATGCATAGTGAGTAAAGCCTTGACTAAAAGGTCTCTAATGAACCTGCTTTCCCTCCCCCAGGACTGCTCTGCCACACCTAAACGATGCCTGCATCAGCAACCCCTGTCAGAAAGGTTCCAACTGTGACACCAACCCCATCAACGGCCGGGCGATCTGCACCTGTCCCATGGGGTACGTCGGAGCCGCCTGTGACCAGGACATAGACGAGTGCTCTCTGGGTAAGACTCCCTGTCAAGGCTGCGTTCTGGGGCTGCTCATTATGGCCGTTAGCACATTGAAGCTCGAGCTAGATTCAGCAGCACTCCAAAACGGTTACACAATTCATGCTTTTTTACACCCAAAGTTTATGAAATGTTTACATTTGTGTCTCCGTTTACGTATGGGATCGACTTCAACGCTGCCGCACTGCTCTATGTTGCATATAGTACGTTGCACTCTACAGGTGTAGGTGGTTATGGTACTAACTCGTCACTAACAGTATAGTACAGGCATACAGGAAATCCAAGATTGCATGATGGTTTTAACAGCCGAGGGGGAACTGGTGAGAGGAGTTCAGAGCGCTAGCGTCGGCTAACCGGGTTCCGCCATCCCCCCCTTCTCTAGGCCTCGAACCCCGTGCGAGCACGCAGGGAAGTGCATCAACACGAAAGGCTCCTTCCAGTGCCGATGTCAGCATGGCTTCATCGGGGCTCGCTGCGAGCTGGACGTCAACGAGTGCAAGTCCAACCCCCTGCCAGAACGAAGCCACCTGCTTGGACCAGATAGGAAGCTTTCACTGCATCTGCATGCCAGGTAACGTTCAAGAACCGTGAGAGTTTCGCTCACGGTTTTAAGTGAACTAGCGAAAGGTTGTCTGAACAGCACACATCCTGTATGAACTACCCAGGACAGCCCTCAGATGTAGTCATAGAAACCTCAAAGAGACCGTTTGTAGATGTTTCCTAAATTCCGCCCCATGTAAGGAAACCCAAGACACCTAAAGCAGGGAGTAAATAACAGGATTGACCAAAGAAACACAAAATTACAAATTGTTGAACGTAAAATGTAAAAATTGCCATAAAATCTAAAACATTTGAGGTGCCTCAAAATACTTTTTGTCCGTTTTTGTGGCGTTGGAACTGTTTTTTTTTTTCAAACTCTAACCGACGCGTGCTGTCTTGCTAATTGGCTGAAGGCTATGAGGGAGTCTTCTGTGAGGTCAACACCGACGAGTGTTCCAGCAACCCCTGCCTCAACAACGGCAAGTGCAAGGACAAGATCAACACCTTCGACTGCAAGTGCCCTACAGGTGAGTCTGGGTGCCGCGTAGGGGGAGGAAGAGGAGGAGGAGGGAGGAGCAGGAGGAAGAGGAGGAAGAGGGGAGGAAAAAGGAAAAAGGGGGGGAGGAAGAGATGGGAGGAAGGAGGAGGAGGAGGGAGGAAGAGAAGGGAGGAAGAGGAAGGAGGAGGAAGAGGAGGGAGGAGGAAGTGGAGTGGCGGGGAGAGATGAAGACGAGAGGGAGAGGGTAAGAGAGGGAGCGAGGAGAGAGAAAGGAAGAAAAGAGAAATTGAAGAGAGCGAGAAAGGGAGAGATTGAGGAGAGCTAAAGAGAGAGAGAGAGATATTGAAGAGAGAGTGAAGAGAGAGAACAAGGAGAGAGGCTAGAGGGAGAGAGAGCCCGGGAGAGAGAGGATGAGGAGAGCGCGAGAGAGAGAGAGAGAGAGAGCCACGTAGAGAGAACGAGAGCCAGGGGAGAGAGAGGATGAGGAGAGCGAGAGAGAGAGAGAGAGAGCCACGTAGAGAGAGCGAGAGCCAGGGGAGAGAGAGGTGAGACAGGGAGAGGGGAGGCAGATCCTAATCCTAGCCCTTAGGCAGGCTTTAGCAGAGGCCAGCGCTGAACGAATAAAAGAAGGAACGGGGAGGGGGAAATCTATAAAGGAGCTGCTTGAGGAAGTTGGAACACGAGGAAAAAGTTTACTGGTCTTGATGAGAGTAGGGGGGCCGTCAAACATGGTCTGTGTATCCATGCTGCGCTGGGCTGCGGCGTTGCTACCGACAGGGAACTACTTGGGACTTGACTCGCAGAGAGGGACAGCGTTAAAGGGAGCGAGGGAGGGGAGGGAGGGGAAGAGAAGGAGGGTGGGAGGAGAAGGAAGAGGGGGAAGGAGGGAGGAGAGGGAGGGAGGGAGGGGAAGAGAAGGAGGGTGGGAGGAGAAGGAAGAGGGGGAAGGAGGGAGGAGAGGGAGGGAGGGAGGGGAAGAGGAAGGAGGGTGGGAGGAGAAGGAAGAGGGGGAAGGAGGGAGGAGAGGGAGGGAGGGTGGGGATGTTTTGTTTTTTTCCGACTTTGAGCCGTGCCACTGAAGTGGAAGTTTATTTTGGAGGGGAAACAGCAGAGCTTTGAGGCGGGGTACATCAAAGGACGGGCTCTGAGGAGAAAGCCCCAGGAAGCTGAAAGAATGCATGTAAGATGGGGTTGAACAGCACAGAACACAAGAACTAGCCTGCTGAACCCCTCTCGTGTGTGTGGGACGGACATGGGGAGGGGCCTGGTTGTTGTAAAAGCTCTGGGTCACCCCGGGCTCAACTCACTCTTTTCATTTCAAACCATCGCCACGGAAACCCCACTGGGGGGAAATTGAAACGTGGGATTCCAGGGAAACTGGGCCTAAATCCCGTGTATTACTGTGCAGAGGTGCACATTACACCCGATCTGCCAGGTTTGTGTTAACTGTTGGTTCCAGCGGGGGGACAAAGGCTTTATCTCCTAATCAGAGCAGAGTCCTTCACAAGCCCCTAGAAGAGATCTCCTTCTGTGGACTGGACCGACTGATTGGTTGGAGGGAAAAGCGATTAGCATAACTTCCGAGCACCAAGTGCAGGGGCCTGCTGGTCGGTCTAAAGAGAGGAGGGGTCAAAGGTCAAGCTGCTCTTTCTGTGGGGTGGGGACCAGATGGGGATGGCGAAGTTCGGAGGGGACAAAAGGAGGGGACCTGCCCGCTCTGACACTGCAGTGAAAGGCAGTCCTCTCTCTGTCATCCCTCCCTCCCTCCACCCCCCCTCCCTCCCTCCACCCCCCTCCCCCCCCACAGGCTGACATTCACGTCTCTCCTCTCTCCTTAAGAGAACATTATCTTACGAGTGGTGAATACACGGGGCGGCATGGTCATTAGCATGCATGCCTAGTTGTAGAGGGCCCTCGTTCTAATGTAGACACACACCACACACACATGCGCACGCACACTCACCCCCTCTCCTTGTTTTCCAGGCTTCAGTGGTAACCACTGCCAGATAGATATTGACGAGTGCGCTAGCACACCTTGCCAGAATGGGGCACAGTGTACGGACGGACCGAACAAGTACACCTGCAAATGCACTGAAGGTACAGCCGACGTCTCACAACAGTGGAAAGATCCAGAAAGATTCCTACATTTGTGTTTATAGTAGCGAATACATGGATATTTGTGTGTGTGTTGCGTCAGGCTACTCGGGTCAGCACTGCGAGACGGAGATCAATGAGTGCTCCTCGGGCCCCCTGTCACTACGGCGACTGTATAGATGGGCTGGCCACCTTCACCTGCAGCTGTCGCCCTGGTTACACGGGCCGGCCTGCTGCGAGACCAACATCAACGAGTGTCAATCTCAGCCTTGTAGGAACGGGGGGGACGTGCCAGGACAGGGACAACGCCTACGTCTGCACCTGCCCCAAGTGGGACAGTAGGTGGGTTACACTTGGAACACCAACCCAGCCCTAGTTACGCCTAGCCTACCTAGCAACACCTACCCAGTCCTAGTTAGGTCCACCCAGCCCTGGTTAGGACAACCCAATCCCAGTTACGCCAACCCAGACCTAGTTACACCAACCCAGTCCTAGTTACGCCAACCCAGCCCTAGTTACGCCAACCCCGCCCTAGTTACGCCAACCCCGCCCTAGTTACGCCAACCCCGCCCTAGTTACGCCAACCCCGCCTCAGTTACACCAACCCAGCCCTATTTACGATGATCCTACCCTAGTTATGACAACCCCAACCCTCACTTACGACAACGGCAACCTCTCTCTTTCTCTCTCTCTCTGACACACATCTCTGTCACTATCTGTCCATCTCTGTCTCATTCTCTTATTCTCT